>NC_044552.1:146487357-146787357 GCF_007565055.1 Rhinopithecus roxellana
AGCTGAGCATCCAGTTTCCATTCCCCTCAAAAATTCACCTGTCAAAAAAAGCAGATGAATGGTTCACATCACTGATGTCTAGGCTCTGGCTGTAGAAGATGATCAGACCCACGAGGCCATTTGGAAGATTACCTGGAATACAATGAGGTGGCTGGGCCAAGCCATGATTCTGAGTCAAGTCAGAATCTGCTGGAAGGACTGCTGAGAAATATTTTACTAGTGTAGCCCTTTTCTTTCCCTGTTTTTTGAATTCACTGTGCGTATCACGGCTGGAGGTACAGTTGCCATCTTGTAAGCATGAGAGAAAGAACAGAGAATTTCAGAGTTATTTGCCCTGATATAAATAACCTGCTGAACCAAATGGGCAGTTACCTCCTTCCAGACTTCTTGTGATTTAAGAAAAGCAACCCCCTATTTGCTTAAGCCAATGGAGTACAGTGTTCTCTTATGTGCAACAAAATGGTAGGTCAAAAAGATATGTGGGGCTATTTCCTGGTATTTTTTTTTTTTTTTTTTAAATCAGACGGAGTCTCACTCTGTTGCCAGGCTGGAGTGCAGTGGCATGATCTCAGCTCCCTGCAACCTCCACCTTACGGGTTCAAGCAATTCTGCATCAGCCTCCTGAGTAGCTGGGACTACAGGCACCCGCCACCACGCCCGGCTAATTTTTGTACTTTCGGTAGTGACGGGGTTTCGCCATGTTGGCCTGGATGATCTCAATCTCTTGACCTCGTGATCTGCCCACCTCGGCCTCCCAAAGTGCTGGGATTACAGGCATGAGCCACTGAACCTGGCCTGTGTGTGTGTATGTGTGTGATGGACTCTGGCTCTGTCGCCCAGGTTGGAGTATAATGGTGTAGTCTCGGCTCACTGCAGCCTTTGTCTCCTAGGCTCAAGCGATTCTCCTGCCTCAGCCTCCTGAGTAGCTGGGATTACAGGGATCCACCACCGCGCCAAGCTAATTTTTGTATTTTTAGTAAAGATAGAGTTTCACCATGTTGCCCAGGCTGGTCTTGAACTCTTGACCTCAGGTAATCTACCCACTTCAGCCTCCCAAAATGCTGGGATTACAGGTGTGAGACACTGTGCCCGGCCTTTCTGATACCCTTTTAAAAAGTGCTGAACTGACTGGGTGTGGTGGCTCATGCCTGTAATCCCAGCACTTTGAGAGGCCAAGGTGGGTGGATCACTTGAGGTCAGGAGTTCCAGACCAGCCTGGCCAACATGGTGAAACCTCATGCCTACTAAAAATACAAAAAACTAGCCGGGCGTGCTGACACATATCTATAATCCCAGATCCCAGCTACTTGGGAGGCTGAGGCAGGAGAATCGCTTGAACCCGAAAGGCAGAGGTTGCAGTGAGCTGAGATCACACCACTGCACTCCAGTCTGGGCGACAGAGCCAGACTCTGTCTCAAAAAATAAATAAATAAAATAAAAAGTGCTGAATTATAAGATAGTGGGCTAGTCCTAAGGAGACCAGGATTCAAATTTTGTGCATTTTAAAATTTTTTTTTAAATAACAAACACTCATCTAATACTATGGGTCAGGCTCTGAGCTTTACACTTTACAAATTTTAACTCGTTTTATCCTCCTTGAGGATGGTTACTATTATCTCCATTTTACAAAAGAGGAAATGGAAGAACAGAGTAAATTAGATAGACTGCCCAAAGTCACACAACCTGTCAATGGCAGAGCTAAGATAGGAAACCCATGCATTTTCCTTCTTAAACGTTACACTGAGCTGCTTGATAGGTAGTCAGTGCATATCCTATCCTAGGTTCTGATTCACATTCATATTAGGCAGAAACAACGAGTATATTTCAGTATCTCTGTAGACATAACTGTCTGAGAAAATTCTAGATAAGAATTTCAGGAGTCACGCATCATTTCATAATTTTTGTAGACTTTCCATGTATTGACAAGCTTTTTGTTATCATTTGGCAATGCCATTTTATTTTATGATATCTGAGGCATCTGATGTTATCTTTCTTCTTGAAATGAATGCTTCATCAAATTCCTATGTATACTCCATTTCCCCATTATTTCTTTCACATAAATTATATTCCATCATTAGATTCATCCAAGAATTATATTCATTTTCATTTATTTTCTGGAATGTTAAGCAAATTTTAATTTGCCGGATGTCCCTTTAAGTTTTACTTAAATTGATGAATTATTTCCTTTCAAAATCCTCTTTCTTTCTACCTTAATATATATCAGAGGCCAGACACCTTTATATTAATAGATGCAGAATGACAAAAATCTTCTTTTTGGAGAAAAACTTAGGGATCACCTAGTTCAGGTCTTTCATTTTATAAATGATGAAACTGAGGCTCGGAAGAGCTAAATTACTTTCCTAATGTCACAGTCAGTTAGTAGTGATGACAGCGGGGGCCGGGAGCAGGCAGGGTCTGCCCTCCTGGGTGCCGCTGCAGCTGCCTGACCTGAAGCTGCAGACCTGGGCGTCCCACTCCATCCACTGAGCAGGCAGGAGCCGGGGACAAGTGGGAGTCCCGCCCCTTCCGAGTTTGTGGGGCAGGAGCTCCCTGGGTGCAGCTGTGGCTGCCCTCCCAGGTGCAGGACCTGGGTATCTCAGCAGCCTGCATCCCCAGGGGCCTGGAAAAGCCCCACCCATTCAATTTCTGTTGGCTCGGGGGTGTCCACTCCCACTGCCTGGCCTCTCTCCTCTCCTTGTGCTCACTCTAATCTCAGAGCGGGGTTGGCAATGAGCCCCCGGACCATGAATGGCAGGGGAGAGAGATTCCTGGGCGGAAGGGGATGGGTCCCCAGTAAGGCCTCACCTTCAAGCCAGGGAGGATCTGAAGGCTGAGGGCCAGGCTACCAGTCCTGCAGACTGGAGTGGGGACTTGTGGTGCCTCCTCCAGGTCCGCCCATGGCCACCCATGGACCAATCAGCATGCACTTACTCCCCTCTGAAGTCCATAAAATCCCCAGCTCAGGCAGAGCAGGGCAGAGGATGGTGAGAGGATGGGAGGAGCAGCTGCATAGAGGAGCTATCCTCTCAGCTGATAGCTGGAGATGACTAGATGACCTGCTGGCAGAGAGGAGTCACCCTCTCCAGGACCTCCTCTCTGCTGAGAGCTGAACACCCCACAAGATGACCTGTCTACAGAGAGGAACTACCCACTGTGGGTTTCCTCCAAGCTGTTGTAACATTCAATAAATCTTTTCTTCATCTTGTTCACCTTCCACTTATCTGGTACCTCATTCTTCCCAGATGCAGGACAAGAACTCAGGCAAAGGCTCCACTGGCCACAGAGGTTTCTGGCCAGAAAAACACCTCAAAGATCCTGCAACAGTAGCAGAGCTGGGTCTAAAACTTGTATTAGGGTAGCTTCTTTTCTTTTCTTCTTTTCTTTTTGTTTGAAATAATAAACTATTTTTAGAGCAGTTTTAGGTTTACAGAAAAATTGAGCAAAAAGTAGAGTTCCCTTATCCCCGTATACTCCATCTCTACCAACTGCCCCACCTTACATAGTTTACCCTAATATCAATTTGTTGAATTAGTATGGTACATTTATTATAACCAATGAACCATATTGAATTATCATCACTAACTAAAGTCCGTAGTTTACATTAGAGTTCACTGTTTGCGTTGTGTAATTCTAAGGGTTTGGACAAATATATAATGTCATATATTTACTACTAGAGTATGATACAGAATGCCCTAAAAGTCCCCTATGCTCTGCATCCCTCCCTCCCTTTCCCTGGGACCCTGGAAACCACTGACCTTATTACTGTTCTATTGTGTTGTCTTTTCCAGATGTCATATAGTTGGAATCATATAGTATATAGCCTTTTCCTACTAACTTCTTTCACTTAGCAACATTTAAGGTTCCTGCATGTCTCTTTATGACTTGATAACTAACTAATTAGTTTTCATTGTTGAGTTAAATTCCATTCTACGGATGTATCACAGTGTCTTTATACCTTCACTTAAGAACATCTTGGTTGTTTCCAAGTCTTGGTGCTTATTAATAAATATTTATTTTCAGGTTTTTGTGTGAACATAAACTTTCAGTTCGTTTGGATAAACACCAGGGAACACAATTGCCAGATTGTATGGTAAGAATGATAAGATTATTTTCAGCTTTGTAAGAACCTGCCAAACTCTCTTCCAAAGTGGCTGTACTATTTTGGATTCCCATGAGAAAAAAATGAGAGTTCCTATTGCTCCACATCCTTATCAGCATTTGGTGTTGTCAATGTCGAATTTTAGCTGCTGTAATCAGTATATAGTAGTATCTCATTGTTATTTTAATTTGAAATTCCCTGCTGAGATATAATATAGAGTACCTTGTATGCTTATTTGCCATCTAAATGCTTTTTTTTTTTTTTTTTTTTGTTGGTGAGGGATCTGTTCAGATCTTTTGCCTTTTTTAAACTTAGATTCGCTTTCTTACTGTTGTTTTAAAAGTTTATTGTATATTTTCTATCTAAATTCTTCAATAGATATGTTTTGCAAATATTTTCTCCCAGTCTATGACTTGCTTATCATTTTCTTAACAGTGTCTTTTGCAGAGGAGAAGTGTTAACTTTTAAGAAAGTCTCACTTAAATTTTTTTTTCATGGATCATGCATTTGGTGTCTTACCTAAAAACTCATTTTCAAACCCAAGGTCACCTTGATTTTCTCACTTTGATGTTGTTATCTTCTAGAAGCAGTTTTTCATTTTAAATTTATGTCTATGATCCATTTTGAGTTAATTTTTGTGAAGGTGTAAGGTTTGTGTCCAGATTAATTTTTGTTACCACATGGGTGTCCAACTGTTCCAGCATCATTTGTTCAAAAGACTATTTTTGCTCCATTATATTGCCTCTGCTTCTTTGTCAAAGGTCAGTTGACTATATTTATGTCGATTTATGGGCTCTCTGTTCTGTGATATTGATGCATTTATTTTTTTCTCTAATACTACAGCTGTTTTAAGGACTATATAGTGTATTTTGAAATCAAGTAGTATCAGTCCTCTAACTTTTGTTTGTGTTAGCTTTCTGGTTCTTTTGCTTTTTCATATCAACTTTTGACATAGCTTTCCAAAATAACTTGCTGATATTTAACTGGGATTGCATTAAATCTATATGCACAATGGAAAGAACTGACATTTTAACAGTACCGAGTCTTCTTACCCATAAGCACGAATATCTCGCAATTTATTTAGATCTCTGAATTCTTTCATCAGAATTTTGTAGTTTCCCTCATGTAGGTCTTATACATATTTTATTAGACTTGTACTTAAATATCTGATCTATTTGGTGCTAATGTAAATGGTGTTTTGTTTTTGCTTTCCAATTCCAATCGTTTATTGATGTTTTATAGAAAAAAATAGACTTTTGTCTATTAATCTTGTATCCTTCAGTTATTTTAATCATTCATAAGTTCCAGGAGATTTTTGGTTTCTTCTTTGGGATTTTCTATGTACACAATCATGATATCTGTGAACAAAAACAGCTTTATTTCTTCCTTCCTGATCTGTATACCTTTTATTTTCTTTCTTACCTTATTGAATTAGCTAGGACTTCCAGTAGAATAAGAGTGTTGGGAGGGAACATTGTTGTCATGTTCTTGATCTTAGGGAGAGAGTATTTAGTTTCTCACCATTAAGTATGATGTTAGCTATATGTTTTTTAAAGCTATTCTTTGTCAAATTGAAGACATTCACCTCTATTCCCAGTTTGCTAAGTCTTTATTATGAATGAGTGTTGGATTTTGTGAAATGCTTTATCTGCATCTATTTATATAATTATATGATTTCTTTTCTTTTACTTGTTGATGTGATAGATCACATTAATTGATTTTTTAATGTTGAAGAAACATGGCACACCTCAAGTAAATCCCACTTGATCATGTTGTATAATTCTTTTTCTACATTGTTGAGTTCAGTTTGCTAATAATTTGTTGAGGAATGTTGCTTGTATTCATGAGAGCTATTGCTCTGTAGTTTGTTTCTTTCTCGTAATGTCTTTTTCTGGTTTTGGTATCAGAGTAATATTGCCCTGATAGAATGAGTTAAGAAGTAGTCTCTCTGCATATATTTTATAGAAGAGATTGTATAGAATTTGTGTCATTAATTCTTTAAATGTTTCATAGGATGTACTAGTGATTCCTCCTGGCCTGGTTCCCTCTGTTTTAGAAAATATTAATTATTTATTCAATTTCTCTAATACATATAGGCCTCTTTAAATTGTCTATTTCTGGTTGCATGAATTTTGATACTGTGTCTTTCAAGGAGTTTGTATATTTCATTTGGGTTATCAAATCTGTGGGCATAGCATTGTTAATAATATTTCTTTATTATTATTTTAATGTCTATGGGATCAGTAGTGATGACTTCTGCCATTTGTCATATTGGTAACTTGTGTCTTCTTTCTTTTTTCTTGACTAGTGGGACTACAGACTTACCAAATCGATTGTCTTGTGAAAGAATTAGCTTTTGATTTGCTGATTTTCTTTATTGTTTTCCATTTCATTGATTTCTACTCTAATTTTTATTATTTCTTCTGCTTATTTAGTATTTAATGTGCTCTTCTTTTTCTAATTTTCTAATGTGAGGGCTTAGATTACTGACTGATTTTAAGTGTCTCTTCTTCCCTAATGTACGCATTTAATGCCATAAATGTCACCCTAAACACTACTTTCCCTACATTCCATAAATTTGGATAAGTTGTACTTTCATTTGTTATTTAGTTCAAAATATTTTTCAATTTCTCTTGAGACTTCTTCTTTGACCCACTTGTTGTTTAGAATTGTGTTGTTTACGAAAACTATAAAAACTCTAGAAGAAAATCTAGGCAATACCTTTCAGGACATAGGCACAGACAAAGAGTTCATGACAAAAACACCAAAAGCAATTGCAACAAAAGCAAATATTGACAAATGGGACCTAATTAAACTAAAGAACTTCTGCACAGCAAAAGAAATTATCATCAGAGTGAGCAGACAACCTACAGAATGGGAGAACATTTTTGCAATCTATCCATCTGACAAAGGTCTAATTTCCAGAGTCTACAAGGAACTTACACAAATTTACAAAAAAAAAAAAATTAAAAAGTGGGCAAAGGACATAAACAGACACCTCTCAAAAGAAGACATTCATGCAGCCAGCAAACATATGAAAAACGGCTCAACATCACTAATCATTAGAGAAATGCAGGCTGGGCGCAGTGTCTCTCGCCTGTAATCCCAGCACTTTGGGAGGCCAAGACAGGTGGCTCACTTGAGGTCAGGAGTTCAAGACTAGCCTGGCAAACATGGCAAAACCCTGTGTCTAATGAAAATTAGCTGGGCATCGTGGACATGCTTATAATCCTAGCTACTTGGGAGGGTGAAGCAGGAGGATCACTTGAACCTGGGAGGCAGAGGTTACAGTGAACTGAGATCACAGCAATGCACTCCAGCATGGGTAACAGAATGAGACTTGGTCTTAAAAAAAAAAAAAAGACAAAAAAGACAGAGAGAGAGAGAAACGCAAATCAAAACCACAGTGAGATACCATCTCATGCCAGTCAGAATGGCTATTATTAAAAAGTCAAAAAACAACAGATGCTAGCAAGGTCGTGGAAGAAAAGGAATGCTTTTACACTGTTGGTGGGAATGTAAAAGTTCAATCATTGTGAAAGTGTGACGATTCCTCAAAGATCTAGAAGCAGAAATATCGTTTGACCCAGCAATCCCATTATTGGGTATATACCCAAAGGTATAAATCATTCTGTTATAAGGATATGTGCATACATATGTTCATTGCAGCACTATTCATGATGGCAAAGACACAAAATCAACCCAAATGTCCATCACTGATAGACTAAAGAAAATGTGGTACATATACATTATGGAATACTATGCAGCCATAAAAAGGAATGAGATCACATCCTTTGCAGGGACATGGATGAAGTTGGGAGACATTATCCTCAACAAACTAACGTAGGAACAGAAAACCAAACACTGTATGTTTTCACTTATAAGTGGGAGAGGAACGATGAGAATACATGGACACATGGGGAGGAACAACACACACACGGGCTTGTTAAGGGGGCAGGGAGAGGGAAAGCATCAGGAAGAATAGCTGATGGATGCTGGGCTTAATACCTAGGTGATGGGTTGATCTGCGCAGCAAATCACAATGACACATGTTTACCTATGTAACAAACCTGCACATCCTGCACATGTACCCTGGAAATTAAACGTTGATGAAAAAAATTACAAAAATAAAAAAGAAAAAGAAAAAAGTGTGTTGTTTAATCTCCAAATATTTTGTGATTTTCTAGCTAGTTTCCTGTTATCAGTTTCTAGTTTAATTCCATTGTGGTCTCAGAGAATACTTCATATGAGTTCTATTCTTTTAAATTTGTTAAAGGGTGTTTTATAATACAGAATTTGTTCTATCTTGGTGACTGTTCTGTATGAGCTTAAGAAGGATATGTACTCTGCTGTTGTTGGAGGAAGTATTCTATAAATGTCAATAAGATCTAGGTAATTGATGGTGCTGTTTGGTTCAATTATGTCATTACTTATTTCCTGCCTACTGGATCTGTCAATTAGTGATAGAAGGTTGTTGATTTCCCCAACTAAAATAGTGGATTTATTTATTTCTCCTAGAAATTCTGTCAATTTTTGGCTCATGTATTTTAATACTTTTTTGTTAGGTGCATGTACATTCAGGGCTGCTATGTCTTCTTGGAGAATTGACCCCTTTACCATTATGTAGTACACCTTCTTATTCCTGATCATTTTTATTGTTCTGAAGTCTGCTTTGTCTGAGATTAATATAGCTACTTCAGCTTCCTCTTGATTAGTGTTAGCATGGTATACCGTTCTCTATTCCTTCATATTAATTTATCTGTATCATTATATTTAAAGTGGGTTTCTTATATACAATATATGGTTGGTTCTTGTTTTTTATCTACTCTAACAGTTTCTGCCTTTTAATTAGTATATTTAGACTATTCAAGTTTAAATTTATTATTTATATAGTTGGATTAATATCTTTGTCATTTGTGAACAGTATCTATTCATTGCCCTTGTGCTTTGTTCTTTTTTTTTTTTTTTTTTTTTTTTTTTTTTTTTTTTTTGGTTTTCCACTGTTTTTCTGACTTTCTGATTTTGATTGAGCTCTTTATATTATATCATTTTTTCTCATCTCTTACCATATCAACTATACTTTTTAAAATTTTTGTCAGAGGTTGTCCTAGAGTTTGAAGTACTCACTTACAAATAATCCAATTCTACTTTTAAGTAACACTGTATCACTTCACGGGTAGTGGAAGTACCTTATCCTGGAGTATTTCAATTTTTTAATTTCATCCCTTATAACATTTCTGTCAGCCGGGCGCGGTGGCCCCTCATGCCTGTAATCCCAGCACTTTGGGAGGCCGAGGTGGGTGGATCAAGAGGTCAAGAGATCGAGACTATCTTGGCCAACATGGTGAAACCCCATCTCTACTAAAAATACAAAAATTAGGTGGGCGTGGTAGCATGTGCCTGTAATCCCACCTATTTGGGAGGCTGAAGCAGGAGAATCACTTGAACCCGGGAGGTGGAGGTTGCAGTGAGCTGAGACCGGGCCACTACACTCCAACCTGGCAATAGAGCAAGACTCTGTCTCAAAAACAAACAAACAAACAAACAACAAAAAATATTTCTGTCATTCATTTCACTTGTCCATAAACTATAATCACCAAATGCAATGTTGCTATCATTATTTTGAACTAACTGTATCTGTTAGATCAATTAACTACAGTGGCTCATGCCTGTAATCTCAGCACTTTGGGAGGCCAAGGCAGATGGATCACTTGAGGTCAGGAGTTTGAGACCAGCCTGGCCAACATGGTGAAACCTCATCTCTACAAAAAATACAAAAATCAGCCAGGCATGGTGGCACATGCCTGTAATCCCAGCTATTTGGGAGGCTGAGGCAGGAGAATCACTTGAACCTGGGAGGCAGAGGTTACAGTGAGCCAAGATCGTGCCGCTCCACTCCAGCCTAGGCAACAGAGTAAGACTGTCTCAAAAAAAAAAAAAAAAAAGAAAAAAAAAAAAGAAAAAGAAAAAAAGAAAAAAAAGTTTTATTTTACCCTTATTTACTCTTTCTGTAACATTCTCCCTTTCCTCAATTATATCCTAGCCTATATGTTTTTCTTCTCTTTGAAGGACTTCTTTTAACATTTCTTGCAAAGCAAGTCTACTGACAACAAATTTCCATGATTTTTACTTGTCTAAAAGTTTTACTTCTAACTTCTGAAGGATGACCCAGGACAGAATCCTAGGTTGGTGGTTTTTTCTTTCAACATTGTCCGGAGCCATGAGGCCCGGAATTAGCCGACCTCTGTTGCTTGATCTCCGCAAAGCGGAGACAAGGGGGCGCATTCCCGGGTTCTTTATTTATAAACCCTTCCCGCGCGCGCCCAAAGCTTTTCCCGCGCGCACCTAAGTTTCTCCCGCGCGCGCCTAAGTTTCTCCCGCGCGCGCCAAAACTGTTCCCGCGCGCCAACCTTTCCCGCGCGCGCCAACCTTTCCCGCGCGCGCGCAAACATTTTCCCGCCCAGGAAGATATGCAGCCCAGGGCGCAGGTGCGATCCCGCGCCCAGGAAAAGTACAAACCCACGGCGCATGCGCGATTGTAATTTGAGAAGATCCGGCCCCTATCACCGCCCTGGCCCAACCTCTTCCCCTGCCAGCCTATATAAGGCATGACCCTACACTCAATAAACGAGACTTGATCAGGCTGTTTGTCTTGTCTCCATTTCTTGTGTTTTCTTGTCTCCTCCATTCCCACTCCCCCTTCCAGGGCCCGTTCGACTGTCCTGCAGGTCGGGACACCTGGCGCCCGAACAGGGACCTGGACACGGGGGAAAAGTGAGGAAGAAGGCACTAAAGTCGGCCGAAAGTGAAAGTGGAAAGAAATTCCTCCGGACGTCGCGGGAGCCTGCCGCGTTGGAACCAGAGGTGAGTAATAGTGTCTGATTATGGGACAAGAATTAAGCCAGCATCAAATTTATGTAGGGCAATTAAAAGAGGCTTTAAAAACACGAGGAGTAAAGGTTAAAAGTAATGATTTGTTTAAGTTTTTTGATTTTGTAAAAGAAACCTGCCCTTGGTTTCCACAAGAAGGGACCATTGACGTAAAGAGGTGGCGTAGAGTGGGAGACTGTTTTCAAGATTACTGTAGTACTTTTGGACCAGAAAAGGTTCCGGTGACAGCTTTTTCTTATTGGAATCTAATCAGAGATATAATAGATAAAAAGGAAAAAGAAAAAGATCCTGAGGTAATGGCAGTGGTTACTCAGACTGAGGAAATATTAAGAGGCAGCTCCCAAACCGACCTCGAAAAACCCATACCTAATAAAGAAATAGACCTTATATCGCTTCAAAGTGACGAGGAAGAGGCTGGGGTCCCCTCAATGACAAATATAGAAACATCAAATAAGGAAAAGTTCAAAAAATACCCAGTTTTACCTACAACTAATGAAAGCAAAAGTAAAAATAACCTTAACTGTTCAGAAGTAAACTGGGATAATTTAGAGGAAGGGGCAGCAAAATATTATAATTCTGACTGGCCACAAACTCTTACTTATCCCCCTCCCTATAATAAGGCTTCTGCCCCCGCAGTTATGGCAGTAATAGACCCAAAAGAGGAGCTTAGAGAAAAAATTGCACAGCTTGAAGAGCAAATAAAGCTCGAAGAACTACATCAGTCTTTAATCACTAGATTGCAGAAATTAAGGACAGGAAGTGAGAGCGTTCAATACCCTAAAGGAATAGAGAAACCCTCTCACCCTCAGAGACCTGGACAGCATGTCCCAAAAGGAAGGTCGCTTGGTAGTAGGGATAGGGAGGATTCCTCTCCTCGAGATGTTTTTCCAGTAACGGAAACTACAGATACGCAGGGTCGAGCCTGGAGACACCACAATGGGTTTGAATTTACTGTAATAAAAGAACTAAAAACTGCTCTCTCGCAATACGGAGCTACTGCCCCGTACACCCTGGCCATAGTCGAATCTGTGGCCAAAAATTGGCTCACTCCCATAGATTGGAATACCTTAGTTAGAGCAGTTCTTTCCGGAGGCGACCATCTGATTTGGAAGTCAGAATTTTATGAAAATTGTAGAGATACGGCCAAGAGAAACCAACAAGCCGGAAATGGTTGGGATTTTGATATGCTAACTGGCTCGGATAATTACACAGAAACCGATGCTCAGATGCAGTATGATCCTGGACTGTTTTCTCAAATCCAAGCAGCGGCTACCAAAGCCTGGAGAAAACTTCCTGTTAAGGGGGATCCAGGAGCCTCGCTCACGGGGGTCAAACAAGGACCTGATGAGCCTTTTGCAGACTTTGTACATAGACTTTTAACCACAGCCAGCAGAATATTTGGAAATGCCGAGGCAGGGGTGGATTATGTAAAACAGCTAGCTTACGAAAACGCTAACCCGGCTTGTCAGGCAGCAATCAGACCTTATAGAAAGAAAACAGACTTAACAGGTTACATCCGCCTCTGTTCAGACATAGGGCCCTCATATCAACAGGGTTTGGCTATGGCTGCTGCCTTTAGTGGACAAACCATAAAAGACTTCCTCGCTAGTAAAAATAAGAATAGCAAGGGGTGCTTCAAGTGTGGAAAATTGGGACACTTCGCTAGGGATTGTAAGGGAGAGCTAGCTAAGACCTTAGAGGCAAAAGCTCCAGGCCTCTGCCCTAGGTGTAAAAGAGGAAAACATTGGTCCAATGAATGTAAATCTAAAATTGACAATCAAGGAAATCCCCTAACACCTCAACAGGGAAACGGATTGAGGGGCCGGCCCCAGGCCCCGAAACAAGCTTATGGGGCGGTCAGTTTTGTACCAACCAACAACAATCCGTTTCACAGCTTAGTAGAGCAACCCCAGGAAGCGCAGGATTGGACCTCTGTTCCACCTCCCACACAGTATTAACCCCTGAAATGGGACCTCAGGCCCTAAGTACGGGTATATATGGGCCCCTACCCTCAAACATGTTTGGATTAATCCTGGGAAAAAGCAGCGTCACCATGAAAGGCCTACAGGTCTCTCCAGGAATAGTGGATAGTGATTATATAGGAGAAATCAAAATCATGGCCAAGGCTATTGACAACATCATTATCATTCCTCAAGGGGATAGAATAGCGCAGTTACTCCTGTTACCATTGCTAAAAACAGTTAATAAAGTCCAATCGCCCCTAAGGGGAAAGGGAGGATTCGGATCCTCAGACATCTACTGGGTACAGCCCATTACTAATCAAAAACCCTCTCTCACCTTGTGGCTAGACGGAAAGTTATTTACAGGACTGATAGACACAGGGGCCGATGTAACAATTATTAAACAGCAAGATTGGCCCTCCAGTTGGCCCACTTCAGAGACCTTAACAAATTTACGAGGAATCGGGCAAAGTAATAACCCTAGACAAAGTTCCAAATATCTCACCTGGAGAGATCAAGAAAGTAATTCCGGTCTCATTAAGCCATTTGTTATCCCTGATTTGCCTGTTAACCTTTGGGGTAGAGATCTTCTCTCCCAAATGAGGGTCATGATGGGTAGCCCAAATGATATAGTCACTGCACAAATGTTGGCTCAGGGCTACCACCCTGGAAAAGGGTTAGGAAAAAGAGAAGATGGCATTTTACAGCCAATCCCAGCCATAGGAAAATTGGATAAAATGGGGCTTGGAAATTTTTAACCGTGGCCATTGACATGCCTGCACCCCAAAAATTTGCTGATCCAATCACTTGGAAATCAGATGAACCCGTTTGGGTTGATCAATGGCCACTAACCAATGAGAAGCTTGCCGCTGCCCAACAGTTAGTGCAGGAACAATTAGAGGCAGGACACATCACAGAAAGCAACTCTCCTTGGAACACCCCCATATTCGTCATAAAAAAGAAATCTGGAAATTGGAGACTCTTACAAGATCTAAGAGCAGTAAATGCTACTATGGTCCTTATGGGCGCCTTACAGCCAGGGCTACCCTCTCCGGTAGCAATCCCTCAAGGATATTTTAAAATTATCATAGACCTTAAAGATTGCTTTTTTACAATTCCCCTTCATCCTACTGACCAAAAACGATTCGCCTTTAGCTTACCATCTGTAAATTTCAAAGAACCAATGAAACGATACCAATGGAAAGTGTTACCTCAAGGTATGGCCAACAGTCCCACCTTGTGTCAAAAATATGTGGCTACGGCCATACACTCAGTTAGAGAGACATGGAAACAAATGTATATTATACACTATATGGATGACATTCTTATAGCAGGAAAAATGGGAGAACAAGTTTTACAGTGTTTTGCTCAACTCAAGCAAGAACTAACCACGGTGGGTTTACAAATAGCTCCAGAAAAAATACAACTACAAGACCCTTATACATATTTAGGTTTTCAAATAAATGGACCTAAATTACAAATCAAAAGGCCGTTATCCGTAAAGATAAGTTACAAACCCTCAATGATTTCCAAAAGCTCCTTGGAGACATAAATTGGCTTCGGCCCTACTTAAAACTCACCACAGGAGACTTAAAACCCTTATTCGACACCCTGAGAGGTGACCCCAGCCCTAAGTCCCTTAGGTCGTTATCAAAAGAAGCTCTTTTATCACTTAATAAAGTAGAGGCAGCCATTGCTGAGCAATTTGTTACTAACATAGACTATTCACAGCCATTAACCCTTTTAATATTTAACACAACACTAACACCTACTGGTTTATTCTGGCAAAATAACCCTATTATGTGGGTCCACTTGCCTTCATCTCCCAAAAAGGTATTACTCCCCTATTATGATGCCATAGCAGATTTAATTATTCTAGGGAGAGACAATAGCAAAAAATATTTTGGAATTGAACCCTCTATGATCATACAACCTTATTCTAAGCCACAAATCCATTGGTTGATGCAAAATACTGAAACGTGGCCGATGGCTTGCGCCTCTTATGCTGGCAACTTAGATAACCATTATCCACCAAACAGGCTTATTCAATTTTGTAAGCTGCATGCTTTTGTCTTCCCTCATGTTACCAGTAAAACACCTTTAGACAATGCCTTATTAGTATTCACTGATGGGTCATCCACAGGAACTGCTGCATACACCTTTGCAGACACCACTGTTAAATTCAAAACCAGCCATACTTCAGCTCAGCTAGTAGAATTGCAGGCCCTAATCGCAGTACTGTCAGCCTTCCCTAATCAGGCCCTTAATATTTATACTGACAGTGCATATTTAGCTCACTCAATACCTTTACTTGAGACCGTAGCACAAATCAAACATGTCTCAGACACAGCCAAGTTATTTTTACAATGACAACAATTAATACATGACAGATCAACACCTTTCTTTCTTGGACATATTAGAGCTCATTCAGGATTACCAGGACCTCTATCCCAGGGCAATCAACTGGCTGATATGGCAACCAAGACGGTAGCCATAGCTACAAATACAAACCTAGCCCAAGCACAGGCTATTCATGCCTTACACCATCTTAATGCTCAAACTTTGAGACTGATGTTTAAAATAACTAGAGAACAAGCAAGACAAATAGTTAAACAATGTCAGACCTGTATAACATACCTGCCAGTCCCTCACTTAGGAATTAACCCAAGAGGACTAGTTCCCAACATGATTTGGCAAATGGATGTCACTCATTATTCAGAATTCGGTAACTTAAAATACATCCATGTATGTATAGATACATTTAGTGGATTTATACTGGCCACCCTACAAACAGGCGAAGCTACCAAACATGTCATAGCTCATTTACTACACTGTTTTTCCATAGTTGGAAAGCCTAAACAACTAAAAACAGACAATGGTCCTGGTTATACATCCAAAGCCTTTCAAGACTTTTGTCTTAAATTACAAATAAAACACATTACTGGAATTCCCTATAACCCTCAAGGACAAGGAATAGTTGAAAGAGCACACCTATCCTTAAAAACCACCATTGACAAAATAAAAAAGGGAGAATGGTACCCTACTAAGGGCACCCCTAGAAATATCCTTAATCACACACTTTTTATTTTAAATTTTTTAGATTTGGACAACCTGAACAGATCAGCAGCCGATCGATTTTGGCATTCCGAGTCCAAAAAACAATTTGCCACGGTAAATGGAAAGACCCCTTAGACAACACATGGCATGGTCCAGACCCAGTGTTCATCTGGGGAAGAGGCTCAGTTTGTGTTTTTTCTCAAACTCATGATGCAGCCAGATGGCTACCAGAGCGACTGGTAAGACAGGTACCTAATAATAACCAATCCAGGGAGTGATTTTCTCCCTGAGAGTACTCTTTTCCTCTATTGCAGAGATGAACTTCAACTACAAGCCCCTCTGGACCATGGTGCTGATTTGCCAAGCACTCCAGGTATATGCCGGCTTTGGTAATCCCCATGAGGCCCGTAAATATATACGACAATGATACGGTAAGCCCTGTGATTGTTTGGGGGGATATGTGACCTCCCTTCCAAATACGTACATCTCAGCTGTGTCCTGCTCCGCTTACACAGCATACCTGTCTAGTGACTCTCTTAAGTGGAGGTGTGTGTCAACCCCAAGAATATTTAGTGGAGGGGATACCACAACCTGCCCTTGTGACACATTTGAGACTGCTATGCATAGTTCCTGCTACACTACTTATTTAGAATGTACCTCTGGCGGTAAAACATACTATACTGCTATCCTAACAAGATCTAGAACCCCTACTATAGGGGCCAATAGTGTCCCTACAGTTGTAGGAAGTACCAATAACCTTATATCAGCTGGCTGTACTGGAACTGTAGGACAGCCTGTCTGCTGGAATATTCACCCCCCTCTTCATACCTCTGACGGAGGAGGACCACAAGACAAGGTCCGAGAAATTAGGGTATACAAAAAACTTGAAGAGTTGCAAAGGTCCCTGTACCCGGAAATTCACTACCACCCCTTGGCCTTGCCCAAAGCCCGAGGGAAAGAGAAAATTGATGCCCAGACCTTTGCCCTCCTCACGGCTACTCATAACCTGCTTAACAATTCCAACTCTAGTCTGGCTGATGACTGCTGGCTGTGTCTGCAATCAGGAGATCCCGTTCCTCTTGCCATACCCAGTAATAACTTAAATTATACATCCAATACCCCTTGCACCATAATTCCTCCCCTTAAAGTACAGCCTTTAGAATTTCCTAGTTCCTCTTGCATCTACTCCCCTCCCCTTAATAACACTTACGACCTCGATGTAGGATTCAATCAATTCAATAATTGTTCCACCATAGTAAATATTTTCCAATCGCTGTGTGCCCCAAACAGCTCGGTTTTTATATGTGGCAATAATAGGGCTTATACCTATTTACCTACTAACTGGACAGGACGCTGTGTCTTAGCCACACTTTTACCTGACATAGACATTATCCCTGGAGATGAACCTGTACCTATCCCAGCTATAGATCACTTTTTAGGAAGAAACAAAAGGGCAATACAATTTATCCCCTTACTTGCAGGATTAGGCATAACTACTGCCGTAGCAACTGGGGCTACAGGTCTAGGGGTTTCTGTTACTCAATACACCAAATTGTCTCGCCAACTGATCTCAGATATGCAGGCCATTTCGAGTACTATACAAGATTTACAAGATCAGGTAGATTCTCTGGCAGAAGTAGTGCTCCAAAATAGAAGAGGCCTAGATTTACTAACTGCAGAACAGGGAGGCATCTGCTTGGCTTTACAGGAGAAGTGCTGTTTTTATGCCAACAAATCCGGGATCGTCAGGGACAAAATCAGGCGTCTACAAGAAGACCTAGAAAAACGACGAAAGGAAATAACCGATAACCCGTTTTGGACTGGGTTCCATGGACTCCTTCCCTATCTTATGCCATTCCTGGGCCCCCTGCTTTGCCTATTGCTTTTACTCTCTGTAGGACCTTTGGTTTTCAATAAGCTCATGACATTCATTAAGCAACAAGTCGAGGCTATCCAAGCGAAGCCTATACAGGTCCATTATCATCGCCTAGAACAAGAAGATCGCGGTGGTTCATACTCACACCCATTATGACCACCTTCCCTATGCGCTGAACTGGACAGCCAATGACGGGTAAGAGAGTATCATCTCTCACTAACCTAAGACAGGAGGGCCGTCATAAGCTACTGCCTAATCCCATGACGGGTACCAGTGATGAGATGCATTACTCCAACCTAAGACAGGCGCAGTTCCCGAAGAACAATCTTCTAGCCATAATTATATATAAAAAAGGGGGACCTGTCCGGAGCCATGAGGCCCGGAATTAGCCGACCTCTGTTGCTTGATCTCCGCAAAGCGGAGACAAGGGGGCGCATTCCCGGGTTCTTTATTTATAAACCCTTCCCGCGCGCGCCCAAAGCTTTTCCCGCGCGCGCCTAAGTTTCTCCCGCGCACGCCTAAGTTTCTCCCGCGCGCGCCAAAACTGTTCCCGCGCGCCAACCTTTCCCGCGCGGGCCAACCTTTCCCGCGCACGCGCAAACATTTTCCCGCCCAGGAAGATATGCAGCCCAGGGCGCAGGTGCGATCCCGCCCCCGGGAAAAGTACAAACCCACGGCGCATGCGCGATTGTAATTTGAGAAGATCCGGCCCCTATCACCGCCCTGGCCCAACCTCTTCCCCTGCCAGCCTATATAAGGCATGACCCTACACTCAATAAACGAGACTTGATCAGGCTGTTTGTCTTGTCTCCATTTCTTGTGTTTTCTTGTCTCCTCCATTCCCACTCCCCCTTCCAGGGCCCGTTCGACTGTCCTGCAGGTCGGGACACAACATCTTAAATATTTCACTCCATGTTCATCTTGCTTATATGGATTGTGACTTCCGGGTAATTTTGATTCCACTTAGTCCCAATTTTCATGAATAACTTTTAGTGCAATGATTTCGTATTTTTTAAAATTTCATTTTCTTTCAAAAAGATCTTATTATAGTAATGTATAACCTCTTTGAAGCCAGAAAATACTATTTCTTTGCAGTCATTTTTCCTTCTCCCCTTATCATACAGCAGAAAGGAAAGAATAGAAAAGGTACTGAATCCAGGTCCAAGTCAATCATCTTTGCTTTTCTCAGACTGTCATTGACATTTACACCAGCATTATCCTCATCATTTCATCATTGCGGCCACCCTGACCAATCTGCCTCTTCTGTATTATCATACAGGAGAAAGGAAAGAATATAAATGGTACTGAACTCCAGGTCCGAGTCAATCATCTTTGCTTCTCTCAGACTGTCATTGACATTTACCCCAGCATTATCCTCATCACTTCATCACTGCTGCCACCCCAACCAATTTGCCTCTTCTGTGTAAGTATAACCTTCTTATTCTATTTATCTTTAAAGAGCTTTTCTCTCCTAAAACATACACACTATGAGTCTTCAAGAGAAAGGGTGATGCTTAAATAATACAAATAGCAGAAATTTGGGGGAAGATGTGGCCCTTTGGAGTTCTGGAGTAACTAAAAAAATCCATTGAGTGTCTTGGAGAGACGAATTCCTCCTTTCTTCTATAGGTTCTTAATCAGTGGAGAAGTGAGCCAGCTTGGAACTCAATATCAGCTCTGTTGTTGGTTAAGATGATTTAGAGAATGTGACTTGGACCTCTGGCAAAAATGAATATACATATGTAAAGCTATTGACCTCTCTTATAAGGACAGAGCTTGACCCAGTAAGTTTACCCTGGGCAGAAGAGAAAAATGTATTTTGTGAGAATGTTCATCCAAAAGAGAATTTAAAAATAGGATTTTTCCCCCATTTCACCACTTAATCACTCTTCACCAAGAGTAGTGAACATAGGAAGAAGGGTATACGTCTCCTTTTAATATTTTCAGGAGGTAAGAAGAAGTTCCTATTTCATGGACCAGCAAGAAATCTGAAAATTCTGGAAACAAAAACAAAGACTGATCTAACCAGCAGAAACTGGGGAGATGTTACAACATTTGTATAGGATAGACTCACAAGAGAGGGGAAAATGGCACCTGAAACTTAACTGCAGGGCATACATTTTTTAAACCAAGATATACAGACTATAAGAAATCATTTTCCTTATTCCTTATTCCTGTACATCACATTTTCAACCTTCCCAACTTAAAACTATAACAATCTAAGTTTTATAGTGTATAGAGAAAGAACTTTATCAGTAGAAATAGAAGAGCTGAATACTACACCTTCATTAATTGTTACAGGTAGTACCCACTTATCCTATCCTTGAGGAATCTTGGGGTCTTGTCCAAGTCCCTTACAGACTGTAGGGCTTGGATTTTATTACATTTTATTTCTGTCTTGAGTGTCTCTCCCCTATTTAAGACCAGTAGGTACACATGCTTGGAATTATATGTCTACTATGAAGTGTGTAATTGCTTTTGTTTATTGTTTGTCTCTTCCTAATACAATGTAATCTCCAAGAAGATGAGGAGTTTGACTACTTTTTTCACTGACAAATCTCCTATGCTTTACACATAGCTGATATGAAGTGACTGAATGAAAGTGAAAGAAGAAAAAATTGTGAAGCAATGAGAAAGCGTGTGTTGCATCTTGTGGCCCTGTTTAATAGATAAGAAAAGAGAGGGCTGATAATATTTGTCAATGCACACAGACAGTGAGCTGAAATATTGCAGGATCCTAGCACAGTTATGATTTCAACTATGACTCAGTGCTGGAATGGGGAACCTGTACCACTTCTCTAATTTCAACAAAGTTCAACATAATTATTTATCCTTTATTCATATAAATCTAATTTACATTAGTCAAATTGAACTTAATTCATTTTATGGGATCTGAAAATGTATAGAAACCAATTCCAGAACTTCTGCTTCCAACAATGGTGGAAAACATGTTTTAGACTAAAAATAAATGATAAAGTGGTATAAAATATTTTTTAAAATTCATTAAGGGCAACAAAGAGAATTTCTACTTCCGGAAAGGATATAGTCAGTGTGGTGTGGCAGGCCAACACTTGGGCTAACAACAATGAGAAAAACCTAGGGAAATTATATATATTTATAAAGGAATCAGAGGGTTTTAAAAGCAAGAACTAAATGGGTTAAAATTCCAGAGAAATGAGAACTTTCCGGTAATGATTTGATGATGTCCACAATGTTTTTCCCTTGGCAAAATTGCCACTTTGGAATGCAAGCTAAGGATGAGGCTGAGTCAAGGCAGAAAGATGCAACTGGGGAAAAAGTTAAACTAACAAAACTTTTAGCAGTTATATGGGGCTTTGGTGACTCACTGAAGATGTGAGAAACCCCAAATATATGATGACTAAGACATTGACTGAAGTTTGAGATGGTATAGAGGCTAAAACAGTAGCACCTAAACTTCTGCAATGCAAAGTAAAATCCCCTGCAGCATCATGGTGCTAGAGAATCAATGAACTGCTATGGAAAAGAGGAGCCCAGAAACAAAAGAAGGTAAAATATAAAAATATAAGAGGGAGTAGGGAATTGACATTGATGATCTACAGGTGGTTTTTTGATGTGGATATTTACAGATTCTGAGCAAAGCTACAGGCTGTCCCTCATAGAAAACAACAACAGAGATCTCTAGCCTTCACAGAAGACTATAGAGTGTCCCAAATACATTGCCAGTCTTCCTTTCAAGAGAGTTGCTGCATTTTGAAGCTTTATAGAGCAGGAGGTTAAAGAGCTAAACTGAAAACTTGCTGTTATCTTTTAGGGCTGGGAAGACAGAGATCCACCAGGCTCTCAATTGAAAGCCCTGGAGGGCTACACCCTAAGAACAGATGTGAATCGGAGGTACACTTAGCAAAACTGAAACCAGCTTCTGATTCAGAATAATCTCTGACTCGATTGAGGTGATCAACGGCTATTCCACCTGCCCAACAGAAGAAAAAGGGAACACTTTTGGGTGGAAGGCAATATCATTTGTACCCTTCATGATTTTATTATACATAATGTCTAACATTTTTTAAATTACTAGACATGGAAGATCAAGTTCATTTGCCCAATAATCAAGAGAAAAAAACACACAATAGAAACACAATTATAGATGATCAAGATATTATAATCAGCAAACAAGAATTTACAAATAATTTTTATGAATATGACTAAGAAAATAAAGTGCAAAGTCGATGAGGAAATGGACAATTTTTGACAAAAGTAATCTATAAAAAAGATTTCTTTAGGCCTTCTAAATCTGAAAAAATATAATATCTTCAGTTAAGAAATCAATATATGGAGAAAACTGCAGTAGAAGGGGTCAATAGAGATAGCAGTGGGTCCAACAGCCAAGAAAGTAAGGTGGCGGGCATACAGATAGTGATGCACACAGGGGCAAAAAAAGTCATAATGGGAAAGCCATGTGGAGGCAGCAGTGTGCCTGATGTCCAAGGAAGCATGCATAGGAGGTACACGTGGTGGCAGTTGTATGCCCAGCAAAAGAAGCACCAGGGAGGTGAAGGTGAGAGTAAGTTAGCAATGTGTCCAAGGTGAAGGGATGCACAGTTAGCAATGTGTCCAACAGCCAGAAAGGTGGAGGCAGGGGCATGGAGGCAGTGGCATGTCAAACAACGCAGGGTTTGGTAGGGAGAATAGTTCAAAAGTGATGACTTGCCTGGAGATGAAAGCAGGAGTGATGAGTTGGCCATGGCAGTACCTAGCATTTTCAGGAAATTAATTGTGTAAAGGAGGATTGATCCATAAAGTATCTATATTGAAGCTAATGGAAGCTGGATTTCTCTCTGTGGGAAAAGAAATTTACAAATATGAAAAGAGGAAGAGAAAAAAATAGCTCATTGCTATTGTTATGGTAAGAAGGAAGAAGGAAGGAAGGAAAGAGCAAAAGGAAGGAAAGAAGGAAAAAGTGAAAGGGAAGGGAGGAAAGAAACAAAAAAAGAAACAATTATCCGGGCAAAAGCGAATATGTCTGTGTACATATACATGAATACATACATATATTTCAAAATTCTGACCATGGAGAGAGCCTAGTTGCAATGACACCCCAGTGGCAATTAACATATCAAGTATGTAGATTCCAATTTCCAAAACAAACAACAAGGACTCCTTGTAAAAGTAGATGATGCAAGGATAGAGGTAGGGAAATTTCAAGATAAGCCTGGAACACTGGATAGTAATGAACTATGGTTTGAATGGTGGCATTTATCGCTGTCCATTTTCTGATTTGAAAGACTTGGCGATTACTCTGTAGGAGAGTGTCTTTGGGAGAAGTAGTAATAGGAATATTTAGAGATGATAGGACATAAGGATTTCAACTTGCTCTCAAAATATTCACAAAAAGGTATTATATCCTCGAGCATACACACATTCTATCTATCTATCTATCTATCTATCTATCTATCTATCTATCTATCTATCTATCTATCATCTTTAAAAAGAGAGATGGAGCAAATATGAAACTATTAACTGGGGAATCTGGATGAAGAGAATGAGGGAGTTCATTCTACTGTTCTTGCAACTTTTCTGATAAAAATATTTCAAAGTAAATTATTTCAAAATTAAAATTAAAAACTCAATGTATGAGTTTAACAATAAGTTGGACACTATTGAATACAAGACTTGTGAACTGGAAACATATCAATGAAAAATTTACAAAGTGAAACATGGAAGAAAAAGGGAAAGGGAAAAAATAAGAAACAAATGTAAGAGACATACAAGACAAGTATGAAAGGTCTACCATGTAAAATTGAAGTTTCAGAGAGCAACGAGAAAGAAATATAGCAGAAGCAGTATTCAAAGGGATAATGGTGGGAATTTTCTAAAGCAGACAAAATACATTTAATCCACTGATTAAGAAGCTCAGCAAACCCTTAAGCAGGATAAGGATAGAGAAAACCACAATTATGCAACTCAGATTAAAACTGCTAAACCAAAGACAGAGAAGATGGAAAAACCAGCCAGAAGAAAAAAGACACATTATCTACAAAGGAGCAACAATGAGACTGGCGGCTGTCTCTAATAGCAACAATAGAAGCCAGAAGATAATGGAATGCTATCTGTAGAGTACTGAAAGAAACTAAAGGCCAACATGTGAAAAACAACCTTCAAAAATGAACGTTAAATGACATTTTCAGAAAAAACAAACAAACAAACAACAAAAAGAAGCAAAAAGGAAACAAAAAACCAAAATTCACATAATTTATTGCTAGGAGTTTTACACTGAAATGCTGAAGGGATTTCTATCAGCAAAAGTAAAAAATGATCTCATTTGAAAAGATGGAAATTCAAGGAGGGAATGAAAAATATTGGATGGGTAAATATGTTGGTAACTATAAATGAATATTGACTACAAAAAATTATGTTGAATAACTGAAAGATGGAAAACACAGCCACTTGAAGGATAAATGTATGGTCAAAAAGCATGCAGGAAAAACTTCTTTAAAAGAGTTACTTCATACTCTGGGTTGGCAGATGCAATAAGCAGGGGTGCATCAAAAGTAACGGAGAAGGTGATTAGCTGGTGTACTTCAGCAGGAGCAATCAGATGAATTGACTTCTCTATATCCCACTATTAGCCACAAGCTACGCAGCAGCCTGCAGGTGGGAGCAATGACCGTGCATGCGTGGGTCAGTGTGCTACATACAGTAAGTACAGGATGGTACCAGTTCCTAGTGAGAGGACACAGATGAATAGAAGAGACTGAAATGATATACAATAAGCCAGTAACTAATGTTGCCACTAGAGATGGTGTTAGAGGAAATAGTTTTATCTACATTATATGAATCTTTCACAATAAAAATGTATTCATATACTACTTGTATAATTAGATATTTGAAAATGAATAATTTTGTATAGGAAATATATGTTTGACTCCGTGCAATAAATACTGACATCAACATCAAAATAAAGCATTTCTAAAAATCACCTGGAAATAAAAATACAGTCTTCTAGATAACTCCTGTATCAAAGAAGAAAAAAGAATCCTGATAATGTAATATAATCTTGTAAATTGTAGCCAAATCTTACCTATGAGAAATTTTGTTTAAAATAACATAAATGTATAACTCAGAAATTAAAAAGGAGAAAATAAATCAAAAGAAAGTAAAAGAAAAAAATCTGAAAGCAATGACTTAGACAGGAGAAAGCCAAACATTATAATGTATTGATAAAAACAGTGATCTTGTATTTGAAAAGTTATAAAAACAATACAAACCAATCAATCCCTGGCAAGTCTGGCCAAAGGAAACCAACGAGAACACAAATACAATATTAGAAAACAGAAAAGGGGTATAATCAAAGGAATTATAATTTTAAAAAAACTTTTTTTTTACTTTTCTGAATATAAAATTTTAAAATAGATATTTTTTAGGAAACTACAAACGACCAATTTGCCTGAATAAAATATAAGAAACTGCAATAGATCAATATCCATAGAAAAGCTGAAAATTTGGTCAAAAAATACTGTAAAATGGCTCTAGGCCACGTTGGTTTTCTCTGAAATTTTTACCAAATACTGATGAATAGTTAAGTTCTGTATTACTTGTTACAAAACTATAGAAATCATAACTTTCATACAATAAACCTGATAAATACGTCAAAAAACTATGGGCCAATCTATCTAATAAGCACAAATAAAAATAGTCTATTATGAAATGTCAAATCCAACAGTATACTAAAAGAGTAATACACTTTACCTGATCAAATTTATTCAAGAGTACGAAAATTGTTCAAACTTGGGAAATATGCTAATGTAATCTTGGTAGATGCTAAAGGACATTTTATAAATGTTAACATTACTTTTGATTAAAATTCCTAGCGTGCCAAGGGAAAAGCAGATTTTCTTAACTTGGTAAGGAGTATTGTTTAGAAATCCAAAGCCAATATAATACTTAATAATGAAATACTGAAAATAATCACATTAAAGTGATAAATAACAGAACATGGGAGCACAAGAGGAAAAACTAGGGACTCTTCCAAGATGGCCTAATAGGAACAGCTCCAGTCTGCAGCTCCCAGTGAGATTGACACAAAAGACAGGTGATTTTTGCATTTCTAACTGAGGTACTTGGTTCATCCCATTGAGACTGGTTGGACAGCGGGTGCAGCCCACAGAGGGCAAGCCAAAGGAGGGTGGGGTGTCACCTCACCCAGGAAGCACAAGAGGTCAGGGGATTTCCCTTCCCTAGCCAAGGGAAGCCATGAGAGACTGTACCGGGAGGAACAGTACACTGCTGCCCAAATACTGCGCTTTTCCATGGTCTTCAAAACTGGCAGACCAGAAAATTCCCTCCAGTGGCTGGCTTGGTTGGTCCCATGCCCATGGAGTCCAGCAAGCTAAGATTCATTGGCCTGAAATTCTCGCTGCAAGGGCAGCAGTCTGAAATTGACCTGGGATGCTGGAGCTTGGCAGGGGGAGGGGCATCCACCATTGCTGAGGCTTGAGTAGGCGGTTTTACGCTCATAGAGTAAACAAAGCTGTCGGGAAGTTTGAACTGGGCAGAGCCCACTAAAGCTCAGCAAGGATGACTGCCTCTCTAGATTCCTCCTCTGTAGGCAGGGCATGTCTGAACAAAAGGCAGCAGCCCCAGTCAGGGACTTATAGATAAAATCCTCACCCCCTGGGACACAGCACGTGGGGGAAAGAGCAGCTGTGGGGACAGTTTCTCCAGACTTAAATGTCCCTGCCTTACAGTTCTGAAAAGAGCAGTGGTTCTCCCAGCATGGTGGTTGAGCTCTGATAATGGACAGATTGCCTCCTCAAGTGGGTCCCTGACACCTGTGTAGCCTGCCTGGGAGACAACTCCCAGTAGGGGCCGAGAGACATCTCATAAAGGAGAGATCTGGCTGGCATCTGGCGGGTGCCCCTCTGAGACAAAGCTTCTAGAGGAAGGATCAGGAAGCAATATTTGCTGTTCTGCCACCTCCTCTGGTGATACCCAGGAAAACAGGGTCTGGAGTGGACATCCCGCAAACTCCAACAGACCTGCAACTGAGGGACCTGACTGTTAGAAGGGAAACTAACTAACAGAAAGGAATAGCATCAACATCAACAAAAAGGACATATACACTAAAACTCCATTTGTAGGTCACCAACATCAAGACCAAAGGTAGATAAAACCACAAAGATGGGGAGAAACCCAAGCACAAAGGCTAAAAATTCCAAGAACCAGAATGCCTCTTCTCCTCCAAAGGATCACAACTCCTCATCAGCAAGGGAACAAAACTGAATGGAGAATGAGTTTGATGTGTTGACAGAAGTAGGGTTCAGAAGGTGAGTAATAACAAACTTCTCCGAGCTAAAGGAGCATGTTCTAACCCATCGCAAGGAAGCTAAAAACGTTGAAAAAAGGTTAGAGGAATGACTAAGTAGAATAACCAGTGTAGAGAAAAACATAAATGACCTGATGGGGCTGAAAAACACAGCACAAGAACTTCATGAAGCACACACAAGCTTTCAATAGCTGATTAGATCAAATGGAAGAAAGGATGTCAATGATTGAAGATCAAATTAATGAAATAAAGTGAGAAGACAAGACTAGAGAAAAGAAGAGTGAAAAGAAATGAACAAAGCCCCCAAGAAATATGGGACTATGTGAAAAGACCAAATCTACATTTGATTGGTATACTGGAAAGTGACGGAGAGAATGGAACCAAGTGAGAAAACACTCTTCAGGATATTATCCAGGAAAACTTCCCCAACCTAGCAACACAGGCCAAGATTCAAATTCAGGAAACACAGAGAATACCACAAAGATATTCCTCGAGAAGAGCAACCCCAAGTCATACAATCATGAGATTCACCAAGATTGAAATGAAGGAAAAAAATGTTAAGGCAGTCAAAGAGAAAGATTGGGTTACCCATAAAGGGAAGCCCATCGGACTAACAGTGGATCTCTTGGCAGAAACCCTGCAAGCCAGAAGAGAGTGGGGGCCAGTATTCAACATTCTTAAAGAAAAGGATTTTCAACACAGAATTTCATATCCAGCCAAACTAAGCTTCATAAGGGAAAGAGAAATAAAATCCTTTACAGACAAGAAAATGCTGAGAGATTTTGTCACCACCAGGCCTGCCTTACAAGAGCTCCTGAAGGAAGCACTAAACATGGAAAGGAACAACGGGTACCAGCCACTGCAAAAACATGCCAAATTGCAAAGTCCATTGACGCTGTAAAGAAACTGCATCAACTAATGGGCAAAACAACCAGATAGCATCACAACGACAGGATCAAATTCACATATAGTAATATTGACCCTAAATGTAAATGTGCTAAATGCCCCAATTAAAAGACACAGACTGGCAAATTGGATAAACAGTCAAGACCCATTGGTGTGCTGTATTCAGGAGATGTATCTCATATGCAAAGATACACATAGGCTCAAAATAAAGGGATGGAGGAAGATCTACCAAGCACATGGAAAGCAAAAAAAAAAAAAAAAAAAAAAAAAAAAAAAAAAAAAAAAATACGGGTTGCAACCCTAGTCTCTGATAAAACAGACTTTTTTCATTATCATACTTTATGTTCTAGGGTACATGTGCACAACATGCAAGTTCGATACATAAGGTATACATGTGCCATGTTGGTTTGCCACACCCATCAACTTGCAGCACTATTCATAATAGCAAAAATAAAACAGACCTTAACCAACAAAGATCAAAGAGACAAAGAAGGCAGTTACATAATGGTAAAGGGATCAATGCAACAAGAAGAGCTAACTATCCTAAACATATATGCACCAATACAGGAGGACCCAGATTCATAAAGGAGACCTACAAAGAGACTGAGACTCCCACACAAAAACAATGGGAGACTTTAATATCCCACTGTCAATATTAGAAAGATCAACAAGACGGAAAATTAACAAGGATATCCAGGACTTGAACTCAGCCCTGGACCAAGCAGACCTAATAGATATATACAGAACTCTCCACCCCAAATCAACAAAATATACATTCTTCTCAGCACCACATCACACTTATTCTAAAATGGACCAGGAGGAGTGTTTGGAAGTAAAACACTACTCAGCAAATGTGAAGAACAGAAATTTTAACAAACTGTCTCTCAGACCACAGTGCAATCAAATTAGAACTCAGGATTAAGAAACTCACTCAAAATCACACAACTACATGGTAACTGAACAATCTGCTCCTGAATGACTACTGGGTAAATAATGAAATGAAGGCAGAAACAAAGACGTTCTTTGAAATCATTGAGAACGAAGACACAATGTACCAGATTTTCTGGGACACATTTAAAGCAGTGTTTAGGGGGAAATTTATAGCACTAAATGCCCACAAGAGAAAGCAAGAAAGATCTAAAATCGACACCCTAACATCACAATTAAAATAACTAGAGAAACAAGAGCAAACAAATTGAAAAACTAGCAGAAGACAAGAAATAACTAAGATCAGAGTAGAACTGAAAGAGATAGAGACATAAAAAAAAAAAAAAAAACCTTAAAAAAATCAGTGAATCCAGGGTCTGGTTTTTTGAAAAGACCAACAAAACTGATAGACTGCTAGCAAGAATAATAAGGAATAAAAGAGAAGAATCAAATAGATGCAATAAAAAATGATAAAGGGGATATCACCACAAATCCCACAGAAATACAAACTACCATCAGAGAATACTATAAACACCTCTACGCAAATAAACTAGAAAATCTAGAAGAAATGGATATATTCCTGGACACATACACCCAAGACTAAACCAGGAAGAAGTCATATCTCTGAATAGATCAATAACAGGTTCTGAAATTGAGACAATAATTAATAGCCTACCAATCGAAAAAAGTTCAGGACCAGATGGATTCACACCCGAATTCTACCAGAGGTACAAAGACGAGCTGGTACCATTCCTTCTGAAACTATTCCAATCGATAGAAAAAGAGGTAATCCTCCCTGACTCATTTTAGGAAGCCAGCATCATCCTGACACCAAAGCCTGGCAGAGACACAACAACAACAGCAAAAAAAAAAAAAAAAAAAAAAAAAAAAAAAAAAGAAAGAATATTTTAGGTCAATATCCCTGATGAACATCGATGCAAAAATCCTCAATAAAATATTGGCAAACCGAATCCAGCAGCACATCAAAAACCTTATCCACCACAATGAAGTCGGCTTCATCCCTGGGATGCAAGGCTGGTTCAACATATGCAAATTAATAAATGTAATCCATCACATAAACAGAACCAATGACAAAACCCACATGCTTATCTCAATAGATGCAGGAAAGGCCTTCAACAAAATTCAACAGCCCTTCATGCTAAAAACTCTCAATAAACTAGGTATTGATGGGATGTATCTCAAAATAATAAGAGCTATTTATGACAAACCCATAGCCAATATCATACTGAATGGGCAAAAACTGGAAGCATTCCCTTTGAAAACTGGCACAAGACAAAGATGCCCTCTCTCACCACTTCTATTCAACATAGTATTGGAAGTTCCGGCCAGGTCAATCAGGCAAGAGAAAGAAATAAAGGTTATTCAACTAGGAAAAGAGGAAGTCAAATTGTCTCTGTTTGCAGATGACATGATTATATATTTAGAAAACCCCATCATCTCAGCCCAAATCTCCTTAAGCTGATAAGCAACTTCAGCAAAGTCTCAGGATACAAAATTAATGTGCAAAAATCACAAGCATATCTATACACCAATTACAGACAAACAGAGAGTCAAATCATGAGTGAACTCCCATTCACAATTGCTAAGAAGAGAATAAAATACCTAGGTATCCAACTTACAAGGGATGTGAAGGACCTCTTCAAGGAGAACTACAAACCACTGCTCAATGAAATAAAAGAGGACACAAACAAATAGAAGAACATTTCATGCTCATGGATAGGAAGAATTAATATCATGAAAATGGCCATACTTCCCAAGGTAATTTATACATTCAATGCTATCCCCATCAAGCTACCACTGGTTTCCTTCACAGAATTGGAAAAAACTACTTTAAAGTACATATGGAACCAAAAAAGATCCTGCATAGCCAAGACAATTCTAAGCAAAAAGAATAAAGCTGGAGGCATTACACTACCTGACTTCAAACTATACTATAAGGCTACAGTAACCAAAACAGTATGGTACTGGTACCAAAACAGATATATAGACCAATAGAATAGATCAGAGTCCTCAGAAATAACACCACACATCTACAACCATCTGATCATTGTTTTTTTTTGTTTTGTTTTTTTTTTTTTACTTCTTCATGTGCCATATGGTTTCTTTCTTTCTTTCTTTCTTTCTTTCTTTCTTTCTTTCTTTCTTTCTTTCTTTCTTTCTTTCTTTCTTTCTTTCTTTCTTTCTTTATTATACTTTAAGTTCTAGGGTACATGTGCATAACGTGCAGGTTTGTTACATATGTATACTTATGCCATGTTGGTGTGCTGCACCCATCAACTCGTCAGCACCCATCAATTCATCATTTATATCATGTATAACTCCCCAATGCAATCCCTCCCTCCTCCCCCCTCCCCCCTCCCCATGATAGGCCCCAGTGCGTGATGTTCCCCTTCCCGAGTCCAAGTGATCTCATTGTTCAGTTCCCACCTATGAGTGAGAACATGCAGTGTTTGGTTTTCTGTTCTTGTGATAGTTTGCTAAGAATGATGGTTTCCAGCTGCATCCATGTCCCTACAAAGGACGCAAACTCATCCTTTTTTATGGCTGCATAGTATTCCATGGTGTATATGTGCCACATTTTCTTAATCCAGTCTGTCACAGATGGACATTTGGGTTGATTCCAAGTCTTTGCTATTGTGAATAGTGCCGCAATAAACATACGTGTACATGTGTCTTTGTAGTAGAATAATTTATAATCCTTTGGGTATATACCCAGTAGTGGGATGGCTGGGTCATATGGTACATCTAGTTCTAGATCCTTGAGGAATTGCCATACTGTTTTCCATAATGGTTGAACTAGTTTACAATCCCACCAACAGTGTAAAAGTGTTCCTATTTCTCCACATCCTCTCCAACACCTGTTGTTTCCTGACTTCTTAATGATTGCCATTCTAACTGGTGTGAGATGGTATCTCATTGTGGTTTTGATTTGCATTTCTCTGATGGCGAGTGATGATGAGCATTTTTTCATGTGTCTGTTGGCTGTATGAATATCTTCTTTTGAGAAATGTCTGTTCATATCCTTTCCCCACTTTTTGATGGGGTTGTTTGTTTTTTTCTTGTATATTTGTTTGAGTTCTTTGTAGATTCTGGATATTAGCCCTTTGTCAGATGAGTAGGTTGCAAAAATTTTCTCCCATTCTGTAGGTTGCCTGTTCACTCTGATGGTAGTTTCTTTTGCTGTGCAAAAGCTCTTTAGTTTAATTAGATCCCATTTGTCAATTTTTGCTTTTGCTGCCGTTGCTTTTGGTGTTTTAGACATGAAGTCCTTGCCCATGCCTATGTCCTGAATGGTACTACCTAGATTTTCTTCTAGGGTTTTTATGGTATTAGGTCTAACATTTAAGTCTCTAATCCATCTTGAATTAATCTTCGTATAAGGGGTAAGGAAAGGATCCAGTTTCAGCTTTCTACTTATGACTAGCCAATTTTCCCAGCACCATTTATGAAATAGGGAATCCTTTCCCCATTTCTTGTTTCTCTCAGGTTTGTCAAAGATCAGATGGCTGTAGATGTGCGGTATTATTTCTGAGGACTCTGTTCTGTTCCATTGGTCTATAGCTCTGTTTTGGTACCAGTACCATGCTGTTTTGGTTACTGTAGCCTTGTAGTATAGTTTGAAGTCAGGTAGCGTGACGCCTCCAGCTTTGTCCTTTTGACTTAGGATTGTCTTGGCAATGCGGGCTCTTTTTTGGTTCCATATGAACTTTAAAGCAGTTTTTTCCAATTCTGTGAAGAAAGTCATTGGTAGCTTGATGGGGATGGCATTGAATCTATAAATAACCTTGGGGAGTATGGCCATTTTCACGATATTGATTCTTCCTATCCATGAGCATGGTATGTTCTTCCATTTGTTTGTGTCCTCTTTGATTTCACTGAGCAGTGGTTTGTAGTTCTCCTTGAAGAGGTCCTTTACATCCCTTGTAAGCTGGATTCCTAGGTATTTGATTCTCTTTGAGGCAATTGTGAATGGAAGTTCATTCCTGATTTGGCTGTCTGCTTGTCTGTTGCTGGTGTATAAGAATGCTTGTGATTTTTGCACATTAATTTTGTATCCTGAGACTTTGCTGAAGTTGCTTATCAGCTTAAGGAGATTTTGGGCTGAGACGATGGGGTTTTCTAAATATACAATCATGTCATCTGCAAACAGGGACAATTTGACTTCTTCTTTTCCTAACTGGATACCCTTGATTTCTTTCTCTTGCCTGATTGCCCTAGCCAGAACTTCCAACACTATGTTGAATAGGAGTGGTGAGAGAGGGCATCCCTGTCTTGTGCCAGTTTTCAAAGGGAATTTTTCCAGTTTTTGCCCATTCAGTATGATATTAGCTGTGGGTTTGTCATAAATAGCTCTTATGATTTTGAGGTACGTTCCATCAATACCGAATTTATTGAGCGTTTTTAGCATGAAGGGCTGTTGAATTTTGTCAAAAGCCTTTTCTGCATCTATTGAGACAATCATGTGGTTCTTGTCTTTGGTTCTGTTTATATGCTGGATTACGTTTATTGATTTGCAAATGTTGAACCAGCCTTGCATCCCAGGGATGAAGCCCACTTGATCATGGTGGATAAGCTTTTTGATGTGCTGCTGAATCCGGTTTGCCAGTATTTTATTGAGAATTTTTGCATCAATGTTCATCAGGGATATTGGTCTAAAATTCTCTTTTTTTGTTGTGTCTCTGCCAGGCTTTGGTATCAGGATGATGTTGGCCTCATAAAATGAGTTAGGGAGGATTCCCTCTTTTTCTATGGATTGGAATAGTTTCAGAAGGAATGGTACCAGCTCCTCCTTGTACCTCTGGTAGAATTCAGCTGTGAATCCATCTGGTCCTGGACTTTTTTTGGTGGGTAGGCTATTAATTGTTGCCTCAATTTCTGAGCCTGCTATTGGTCTATTCAGGGATTCAACTTCTTCCTGGTTTAGCCTTGGGAGAGTGTAAGTGTCCAGGAAATTATCCATTTCTTCTAGATTTTCTAGTTGATTTGCGTAGAGGCGTTTATAGTATTCTCTGATGGTAGTTTGTATTTCTGTGGGGTCAGTGGTGATATCCCCTTTATCATTTTTTATTGCATCTATTTGATTCCTCTCTCTTTTCTTCTTTATTAGCCTTGCTAGTGGTCTGTCAATTTTGTTGATCTTTTCAAAAAACCAACTCCTGGATTCATTGATTCTTTGGAGGGTTTTTTGTGTCTCTATCTCCTTCAGTTTGGCTCTGATCTTAGTTATTTCTTGCCTTCTGCTAGCTTTTGAATGTGATTGCTCTTGCCTCTCTAGTTCTTTTAACTGTGATGTTAGAGTGTCAATTTTAGATCTTTCCTGCTTTCTCTTGTGGGCATTTAGTGCTATAAATTTCCCTCTACACACTGCTTTAAATGTGGCCCAGAGATTCTGGTATGTTGTATCTTTGTTCTCATTGGTTTCAAAGAACATCTTTATTTCCGCTTTCATTTCGTTATGTACCCAGTAGTCATTCAGGAGAAGGTTGTTCAGTTTCCATGTAGTTGAGCGGTTTTGATTGAGTTTCTTAGTCCTGAGTTCTAGTTTGATTGCACTGTGGTCTGAGAGACAGTTTGTTATAATTTCTGTTCTTGTACATTTGCTGAGGAGTGCTTTACTTCCAATTATGTGGTCAATTTTGGAATAAGTGTGATGTGGTGCTGAGAAGAATGTATATTCTGTTGATTTGGGGTGGAGAGTTCTATAGATGTCTATTAGGTCCGCTTGGTGCAGAGATGAGTTCAATTCCTGGATATCCTTGTTAACTTTCTGTCTCGTTGATCTGTCTAATGTTGACAGCGGAGTGTTGAAGTCTCCCATTATTATTGTATGGGAGTCTAAGTCTCTTTGTAAGTCTCTAAGGACTTGCTTTATGAATCTGGGTGCTCCTGTATTGGGTGCATATATATTTAGGAGAGTTAGCTCTTCCTGTTGAATTGATCCCTTTACCATTATGTAATGGCCTTCTTTGTCTCTTTTGATCTTTGATGGTTTAAAGTCTGTTTTATCAGAGACTAGGATTGCAACCCCTGCTTTTTTTTGTTCTCCATTTGCTTGGTAGATCTTCCTCCATCCCTTTATTTTGAGTCTATGTATGTCTCTGCATGTGAGATATGTCTCCTGAATACAGCAGACTGATGGGTCTTGACTCTTTATCCAGTTTGCCAGTCTGTGTCTTTTAATTGAAGCATTTAGTCCATTAACATTTAAGGTTAATATTGTTATGTGTGAACTTGATCCTGCCATTATGATATTCACTGGTTATTTTGCTCGTTAGTTGATGCAGTTTCTTCCTAGCCTCGATGGTCTTTACATTTTGGCATGTTTTTGCGTTGGCTGGTACCGATTGTTCCTTTCCATGTTTAGGGCTTCCTTCAGGGTCTCTTGTAAGGCAGGCCTGGTGGTGACAAAATCTCTAAGCATTTGCTTATCTGTAAAGGATTTTATTTCTCCTTCACTTATGAAACTTAGTTTGGCTGGATATGAAATTCTGGGTTTAAATTTCTTTTCTTTAAGAATGTTGAATATTGGCCCCCACTCTCTTCTGGCTTGTAGAGTTTCTGCCGAGAGATCTGCTGTTAGTCTGATGGGCTTCCCTTTGTGGGTAACCTGACCTTTCTCTCTGGCTGCCCTTAAGATTTTTTCCTGCATTTCAACTTTGGTGAATCTGGCAATTATGTGTCTTGGAGTTGCTCTTCTCGAGGAGTATCTTTGTGGCGTTCTCTGTATTTCCTGAATTTGAATGTTGGCCTGCCCTACTAGGTTGGGGAAGTTCTCCTGGATGATATCCTGAAGAGTGTTTTCCAACTTGGTTCCATTTTCCCCCTCACTTTCAGGCACCCCAATCAGACGTAGATTTGGTCTTTTTACGTAATCCCATACTTCTTGCAGGCTTTGCTCATTTCTTTTTCTTCTTTTTTCTTTTGGTTTCTCTTCTCGCTTCATTTCATTCATTTGATCTTCAATCGCTGATACTCTTTCTTCCAGTTGATCGAGTCGGTTACTGAAGCTTGCGCATTTGTCACGTATTTCTCGTGTCATGGTTTTCATCTCTGTCATTTCGTTTATGATCTTCTCTGCATTAATGAGTCTAGCTGTCAATTCTTCCACTGTTTTTTCAAGATTTTTAGTTTCTTTGCGCTGGGTACGTCATTCCTCCTTTAGCTCTGAGAAGTTTGATGGACTGAAGCCTTCTTCTCTCCTCTCGTCCAAGTCATTCTCTGACCAGCTTTGATCCGTTGCTGGCGATGGGCTGCGCTCCTTTGCAGGGGGAGAGGTACTCTTATTTTTTGAATTTCCAGCTTTTCTGCCCTGCTTCTTCCCCATCTTTGTGGTTTTATCTGTCTCTGGTCTTTGATGGTGGTGACGTACTGATGGGGTTTTGGTATAGGTGTCCTTCCTGTTTGATAGTTTTCCTTGTGACAGTCAGAAGGACTGTCTGTTGGTCTGTTGGAGATTGCTTGAGGTCCACTCCAGACCCTGTTTGCCTGGGTATCAGCAGCAGAGGTTGCCGAAGATAGAATATTGCTGAACAGCGAGTGTACCTGTCTGATTCTTCCTTTGGAAGTTTCCTCTCAGGGGTGTACTCCACCCTGTGAGGTGTGGGGTGTCAGACTGCCCCTAGTGGGGGATTTCTCCCAGCTAGGCTACTCAGGGGTCAGGGACACACCTGAGCAGGCAGTCTGTCCGTTCTCAGATCTCAACCTCCGCGTTGGGAGATCCGCGGCTCTCCCCAAAGCTGTCAGACAGAGTCGTTCGCGTCTGCACCGGCTCCCGCTACTTCCCCTGTTGGTCTTCAGCTGTGCGCTGTCCCCAGAGGTGGAGACTACAGAGACAGGCAGGCTTCCTTGAGCTGCTGTGAGCTCCACCCAGTTCGAGCTTCCCAGCGGCTTTGTTTACCTACTTAAGCCTCAGCAATGGCGGGCGCCCCTCCCCCAGCCTCGCTGCTGCCTTGCGGATGGATTGCGGCAGACTGCTGTGTTAGCAGTGAGGGAGGCTTCGTGGGCGTGGGACCCTCCCGGCCAGGTGTGGGATATATTCTCCTGGTGTGCCTGTATGCTTACAGCGCAGTATTGGGGTGGGAGTTACCCGATTTTCCAGGTGTTGTGTGTCTCAGTTCCCCTGGCTAGGAAAACGGATCCCCTTCCCCCTTGCGCTTCCAGGTGAGGCGATGCCTCGCCCTGCTTCAGCTCTCGCTGGTCAGGCTGCAGCAGCTGACCAGCACCGATTGTCTGGCACTCCCTAGTGAGATGACCCCAGTACCTCAGTTGAAAATGCAGAAATCACCGGTCTTCTGTGTCGCTCGCGCTGGGAGTTGGAGACTGGAGCTGTTCCTATTCGGCCATCTTGCTCTGCCCCCCAACCATCTGATCTTTGACAAGCCTGACAAACGCAAGCAATGGGGAAAAGATTCCCTATTTAATAAATTGTGCTGGGAAAACTGGCTAGCAATGTGCAGAGAGCTGAAACTGGATCCCTTCCTTATATCATATACAAAAATTAACTCAAGATGGATTAAAGACTTAAATGTAAGACCTAAAACCATAAAAACACTACAAGAAAACCTAGGTAATACTATTTAGGACCTAGGCATGGGCAAAGACTTCATGACTAAAACACCAAAAGCAATGACAACAAAAGCCAAAATTGACAAATGGGATCTAATTATGCTAAAGAGCTTCTGCACAGCAAAAGAAACTCTCAGCAAAGTGAACAAGCAACCTACAGAATTGGAGAAAATTTTTGCAATCTATCCATCTGACAAAGGGCAAATACCCAGAATCTACAAAGAACTTCAACAAATTTACAAGAAAAAAACAACCCCATCGAAAAGTGGGCAAAGGATATGAACAGACACTTCTCAAAAGAAGACATTTATGCAGCCAACGGACATATGAAAAAATGCTCATCATCACTAGTCATTAGAGAAATGAAAATCAAAACCACAATGAGATACCATCTCTCACCAGTTACAATAATGGTCATTAAAAAGTCAGGAAACAGCAGATGCCAGAGAGGATGTGGAGAAATAGAAACAGCTTTTACACTGTTGGTGGGAGTGTAAATTAGTTCAACCATTGTGGAAGACAATGTGGTGATTCCCCAAGGATCTAGAACTAGAAATACCATTTGACCCAGCAATTCCACTACTGGGTATATACCCAAAGGATTAGAAATTATGCTACCATAAAGACACATGCACACGTATCTTTACTGTGACACTATTCACAATAGCAAAGACTTGGAACCAACCCAAATGCCCATCAATGATAGACTGGATAAAGAAAATGTGGCACATATACACCATGGAATATTATGCAGCCATAAAAAAGATGAGTTCATGTCCTTTACAGGGACATGGATGAAAGTGGAAACCATCATTCTCAGCAAACTATCACAAGGACAGAAAACCAAACACCACGTGTTTTCATTCATAAATGAGAATTGAACAATGAGAACACATGGACACAGGGAAGGGAACATCACACATTGGGGCCTGTTGGGGGGTGTGGGACTGGGGGAGGGATAGCATTAGGAGAAATACCTAATATAAATGATGAGTTGATGTGTGCAGCAAACCAGCATAGCGCATGTATACCTATGTAACAAACCTGTATGTTGTGCACATGTACCCCACAACGTAAAGTATAATATTAAAAAAAAGAATCCTTTCTATTAATACTTCTATTATTCAACAAGATTCTGGAATTTATGGCCAATGAAAGAACATAAGGAAAGGAAAGAAAGTATATATTGGTTGTAAAATGTATGATTTTTACCAAAAATTATATAACTTCCTTGGAGTAAAATCAAGAAAATTGTTTGCTACGGCAACAGAAAGTACTGAGAAAGCAGTTAATACAAGATTAATATACCAAAAATCAAGAAAAGTTAGAAAAGGAAGTGGAAAACAAGACTCATTAATAATGCTAATAAACATACCTAGAAATAAATCCAATAAGAAAGATGCAAGATTTTCAATTAAACACAAAAGAAAGACTAAAATAAATGAGGAAACATAACTATATTGGGGGAAGAGTATAAAGTAATGTTATAATAACATTATTGCAATTACAATTAAAAACTAAATTGAGCATTTTCAGAACCTTGAAAAATTAGTTTAAAATTTCATTTGAAATATAATAAATAAGTTAGAATGCTATGAGCAATGTGAAAATGATTAATGAAGTCTTGGTCTGTAATTTGTTAAAACATATTATAAAATATAGCAATTAAAACATCTTGATACTAATAGTGATAAAAATCAAGAGGGCAATGAGTTATTCATAATAAAAAATAGACCTTGATGTATATGAGATTTACTATATAATAAAAGTGACATTTAATATTAGTGGAGAAAAGACATGTTGTTCAATAAATGGGTTGCAAAATTTGCCTACCCAATTGGGAAGAAATGATCTATATTCCTACTTCAGAACCATATCCTAAAAGGTCTCTAGATTGGTTAATGTTTTAAAAATAACAAAAATAATAAATGGAGCAGTGGAAAATAATTTTTATGTAAGGAACACCTTACTAAACATATCAGATAAGTATAAACCATAAAGAAAAGGATGAATGAAATGACTATATAAACCAAGATAAAAGACAAATGACAAAATGAGGGAAATTGCAATGACACCCAATGTGTTAAAATTATCTTTCACAAATCTGTAAGATAAAGGAAAACACCACCACAGAAAATAAACAACAAATATGCACACAGAATTCACAAAGAAGTCACATAGATGATCATTAAACATAGTTCTTAAAAAATATACAAACTCACAATTAAGTAAACAAAATTAGACTAACAAAGACTAAAATGTATTAAAAATTTACATTGTTAGGTATGGCAATAGGAAAAAATATGGACTTTAATCGTTCTTGACGGAAGAATACACTGACATATTTTGTTTTTCTCTTCTAGAAATTTATTCTGCAAAAATATTTCTCCGAGTAATCACAGATACATGTATAATGATGCCACTTATATTACAAGTGTGAAACTAATCCAAATGCCTATCGTTGGGTGACTGGTTAAATAGATTATAATAACTCCGTATCATAGAGTGGAATACTATGTGGCTATTAAAAAGAATGAAATGACTCTTTGTGTATTGATATAGAAAGATACCCAATGTATATTGTTTAGTAAAAAGGTAAGTGTAAGTTACACATACACACGGTATGATATTTTTGGTAGTAGTATATGTACATATTTGCATAAACACCTTCCAAAAACTGGAAGGAGATAGACCAATTATGATCAGTGGTTTTCTCTCAGGCATGGTGTAAGGATGGGGTGGAGAGTTTCATTATTCCTTTTGAATAAATTTGTTCCATGACGCCTATGTTAATTGTATATAGAAAAAAAATGAAAACGAAGAAGTATATGGTAAAATGGGGAACTCAAAGCCAAACTTGTGCCTAACTCTTACTTTAAATACCCGAAGAAAACAAATTTTGAAAGAAAATTACTCAAATCAGTCCTATATCTCTGGAATATGATAAGTTTCACAGAGATTTTTACGTTGTTTTCTCCACGGGTTTCTCTGTGATGATCTGCGCTGCACTGCTTGATGAGTCCAAAGGGCTTTGCTGATGATCAGGATGCCAGAGTGTGGCGCCAGAGAGTCACCAAGCCCCAAATTAAACTTAGGAACAAGGTACAAATTAAACTTAGGAACTTAGGCAAGGTAGGGCCCCCAACCAACAAATCAAGGAACCCAGGCCTGTCATAACTGTAATCTCTCAAGCCCTATTTTCCTTCACTTCTAAATACCCTTGCATTGTTCCTTGAACCATCCATGGAGGCCATGTAAGATGACAGCAGCTGCTGTCAGGGAAACCACCTCTGGTAGCTGTAGTTTAGGGATGGGATGGGTATAGAAGAGATGCTCTGAAGACATAAAAACACCTCTTTAATGTGGCAGGACATTGACTTGTAGGGAATGGAAAGAACATTAGCGATAAACTTTGGTAGCTGTTTTGGAACACAGAACACTGGGAATGGAAACAGAAATTCCCTCAGGGAAAATCACAGCAAGTAGACTGCAGCCACAAAATAAAGAACAGCCCAGAATATACAAATGAATATGTTTCTTCCTACACGTAACTGCATATCTTTATAGCATCACCTTCAAGGCTAATATATTTCATTTCCTTTACTGCTTTATAATTCTTTGGAGAGCTGACTTTAAAAACAACATTGATGTTTACACTCTTAAAATTTTAGTGCATATATGCACTCAGAAAATTGGATTAGATTGGGGAAAATCCATATAGTAGTAAAATTCTTTTAAAAACTACTAACTGGCTGGCACTTTTATCTAAGTATGAGAATCATGAATTTTTCTCAGCATTTCCTTTTAAAGAGGTTATAAAGTTAAGCTGTAAAAGGATTCACATCAGTCCTGATGGAACAAGGGATGATAAAGTCCAAGCAAATAGCCATTGGCACAAACTTGTCTTTGTCTTTATAGGAAAGGAAATTTCAAGAATAACTCTGGAAACAGTAATTTTTATAGAGTGAAGGCAAGATTGTGCATTAAAATGTGCATTTTGTTAGGAGACAGTCATATGGATTGGCTCTACATCACCACCCAAATCTCGTCTTGTAGCTCCCATAATTCCCATGTGTTGTGTGAGGGGCCCAGTGGAAGATGATTGAATCATGGGGGCTGGTCTTTCCCATGCTGTTCTTGTGATAGTGAATGAGTCTCACGAGATCTGATGGTTTTAAAAATGGGAGTTTCCCTGCACAAGTTCTCTTTGCTGCTGCCATCCTTGTAAAATGTGACTTGCTCCTCCTTGCTTTCCACCATGATTGTGAGGCCTCCCCAGCCACGTGGAACTGTTAAGTCCAATAAACTTCTTTCTTTTGTAAATTGCCCAGTCTTGGGTATGTCTTTATCAGTATCATGAAAATGTATTAATACTGGTAGACTACTGGATCTAGGCCCAGTTTTGTTATTTATTACTACATGGAATTGCATAGTTCATTTTGGGTAGCTTATCAAAACCCTGAACCTCCATTTCTTTATCAAAAGATAGAATTGAAGTAGATGGTGTCAAAGATATGACAACTCTAAGCTCTCAAATATAATTGTAGATTTTTAACAAAATGCAACAAGTAGAGAGAGAGAGAGATGAAAGAAGGAAGTGAGGGGATAAATTAAATTTAAAATGATGTCAAGTACTAATTTAAAAAGTAGCCTTTACTGACTTGAAAGTAAATTTATTCTGTTTTTAAACACTATTTTAAAAATATGCTTTATTCTCATTTATAAAATCATTTCTTCAATTAATATTATATCTGAAGTCATAGTACATGTTATTTTTTTGTTATTGAACAATTTTTGTTATGCTATGATCTGAGTGTGCCTTGAAATTTAATATGTTGAAAACTTCTCTAATGTGACAGCATTATGAGATGAGACCTTTGGGAAATGATTAGATCATGAAGATGGAACCCTCATGAATAGGATTGCCTTTTGCAAGAGGCCCAAGAAAGATCTCTTACCCTTTCCACCAAGTGAGGGTGGAAAAGATGCCTTCTGTGAATGAGAGTGGGCCCTCACCTGGTAGCAAATCTGCTGGCACCTTGTTCTTGAACTTCCTGGACTTCTGAACTATGAGAAATAAATTCCTATTGCATATAAGTCACTCAGTTTATGGCATTTTTTAATAGCAGTCTGACTAGACTAAGACAGAGTAGTAAGTAAGCAAAATGGGCTCATTTTAATATATGACATAGACAAAAAAAAAAACGTAAAACATGTTACTGGAAAGATACTAAAGCACTCAGATAAAATGAAATGGAAATGCTGTTTTCTCCTTGAACAGGGAAAAGTGTTTACATGAGAAGAGAAAAAACAAGAGGAAGATAATAAGGTGCCTGATTTTTAAAAAATAAACTTTTACTTTTGAATAGTTTCAGATTTACAAAAAAAAGTCATGATGATAGTACAGAAGGTGGCTATATAACCTGTACCCAGTTTCCCTTATTGCTAATATATCCCATCTCTATGATTAATTTGTAATAACTAGTGAATGGATATTGACATACTTTAATTAACTAAAGTCCAAACTTTATTCCGATATTTTTACTTTTTACCCAATAACCTCTTTCTGTGCCAGGATCTAATTCAGGGTGTGACATTGCATTTAGTCGTCATGTCTTCTGATTTCAGTCACTATAATTCCCAGTTCCCCACAGCTGGGACTCCTGACATCCCATATACAAGAGCAACTCGACCCCTGTGTCAGGCCATATTTAAACTGTGCTAATCCCCCAGGCAGAAGCCTCAGTATCAAGTCCCATTCTTAATATCAAGTCCCACTAGGTTTGACCCCATACTAAAAGCTGCCAAGTTAGCCAGTCAGTCCCAAAGTACAGGCCTTCCATGTGCTCTGTTCCAGTAGCTACTTTTCTGAGGCTAAGACCCCTTTGCTTTTAATCTGATCGAGGATAAATGTCTCCTGCTGAATTTTGACTCCTATGCTCACACCCTAGTCACACATCCTTCAGTGTCAGGCTCTTAAAAGAAAGTGGTCTTGTCCCCAAGCTCAATCTTGCTATGTGCCACTGATTCTAAAGTTGGGCTTCTGCATTAACCTAATTTAAGATCTTTGTTAAATAACCTATCTGGTTTTCCTCTCAGAAACCTAAGAGCTTGTTTTTCTTCCAGGAAAATTTCCTGGTGGGTGTCAGAATCCTGTCCCTGAAATCCAGTCTACCAGCTAAGGCCTTGTTTCGCCATGGACACCTGCACCACCCGTCCCTAGGACCTGCATGTTCATGGAGACACTGGTATCATGTCATGGATCTCCACTCTCAGTCCGGTCCTCTGAAACACATGCCAAGGAGTTCCTATATGAAATGAATGACTGGTCAGGGGTCATCATGATTATACTCAATAACCATGATTGTACTCAACAAATTTTCTCTGAGTAAATGCCCGTGGGCGAAAGCCCAGGGCATAAACCTTGGAACCTGAGTCAGCTTCTGAGGGGGAAGAGTGGCTCCCTCTCCAGTCAGGCCTGGCTCTGTCCTGCCCATTCTCACCAGCAGCCAGCAGTCACATTGTCCAAATGAAACAGCCTTTTAATTGAACAACTCAATAAAAGGGGGAAACTCAGTTTTTGTCTAAATGAAAGAAAACTGAGGACAATGTAGGTGCCATTTCCTGACTTTATCTAAATATAAGTTAAATTCTACACTGCATTTAGTAATGGATAAGCTTTGTTTGCAGCTATAGAAGTCGTGATTGTTAAATATGGTCAAGATAAACCATTTAATTCAGCTCTTTTTATTTGACATGACACTGATAAGATACAAATTTGAAAACCACATAAAAAATTGGGAAATACTAAAATACTGATTATGTAAATTTAAAATTTATTCATATAGGGATCCTTTTTCCAGCAAAATAAATTTTTTAATTTAAAAAATCTGAGTTTTTTCTTTACCCAATTGTCAAAATCAGATTTATCAGCTAGCATAAATCATAATTCCTATAACAGTTTCATAAAGTAGGCTAGGTTTACAAACACAGTCTATAGGGTGCTTTTTCTTATATTCTGTTCATTTTAATTTTTAACTGATGTTTATTATTTAATAATGCTATTCTTTATTTGTTATTATTGACACCTTTGAGTTTAAGTATTCTGTAGTCTAGATAGGATACACTTATTGATACTGCAAATAATAGACAAAGGATTAGTGTGCAATTTGCTGTTAATGTAATTGATGGATTTGATTCTCACTGCATTACTTCTCTGTTCTTACTTTAACTCTAATGCCAATGGTCTTGATCATTGGACAATGCATATAATGCCTGCATAAAAATGAATGTGGTTCTTCATATTTCTTAAATTTGTTCTTTTTTTCTCGTCGTTTCATAAAAATGGTGTTATAAATAGAATGGCACAAAATGAAGCTTCAAATCAGGATGTGTTTTGCTGTTTTAATACCTTGCTATACACAATTTATTTTTCAGAGGTGGAATATTGGGGTTATTTAATGGAAGGTATGAAGTTAGAGAAATGAGAATAGAAGTAGCTTTTCATGTCTGGGTTTACTGAGGTGAGGCAGAATGACAGAGTGGACCTTGTCTCTCCTCCTGTGCAATTCACAGAGCTTATAGGAGGTGACCCTAAGGCCAAGGTTGAGATTTCAGGTGGACCTCTGAAAGGGTGAAAAGGCATTCTGCCCAGCAAGCAACTGTTCATGTATCACCCTTAGTCATATTAATATTAAAAGAAATCCAGCGTATGCTTGAGAACAGCCTTGCTTTATTTCTGTCAAGAACAAGACACAAAGAATAGGCTTAACTGCAGATATTTTACATGTCTGTATATGAATTTTTAATTGCAATGTGAATGGGATTAAAATTAGAAAAAATATATCACTGATTACAGGTTATAAAGTATTAAGCATACTCAGTTTCTAGATCTTGGTTTGTAATACTATTCTCCAATACAAAGCATCAGGTTCCTTGGAGAAATGGCTGATTCTATGAATGGGGCAGAAAATATACAAGTCTGGAGCATCGCATAGTGTCATAAAATAAGGAAATGCTAAAAACAAAACAAAAATGGGGTATGGCAACATAAAAGCCAACAGAAAGAGATCCCAATGGCCACAGCTGGGGTAATTGGAGCAAGAAGATAAATAGTGCAGTATTACATTATATCCCAATGTATAAAACAAATATCCATGAGTTATTGAATAAATAACATGTACAAAAGAATTCCAAATAATTTGTGTAGCTATCTCCTCAAAGATGTGGAGAATAACTACCCCGCAACAACCCCCATAAGTATGAGCTGCACATAGTGACTTCCTTCTAAAGAACACAGCATGGATGGAAGGGGAAATAGTAACTCACAGTGGAAAAGAACTCTGCTTCAGCCACATAATCACGTTTGACATCATCTGTGACAGGTCATGTTGACAGCATGAACTTTCGATGTGATGTGAGGAAAATGGCATTCTACCTCTGTGTTCTTCCTCCCCAAAATTTGTAACCACCATCTAATCATGAGGAAAACATCATACAAGTCCAAATTGAGGAAAATTCTACAAAATGCCTGATTACTATTCATCAAAACTGTCAAGGTCATCAAAAAGTAAGGAAAGTCTGAGAAACTGCCACAGCCTAAAGACAGTCCAGGGAAACATGATGACTCAGTGGTATTCTGGGTGGGTTTCTGGAATGGAAAAAGGACAACAGGTAAAGTCTAAGAACATATGAATAAAGTATGAACTTTAATTAATAATGATGTGCTAATATTGATTCATTAGTTATGACAAAAGTACCATAGTAACGGAAGATGTTAACAATTAGAGAAACTGAGTGCGGGGTTTATGGGAACCCTCTGTACTATCTTTGCAACTTCCCTATAAATCTAAGACTATTCTAGTATACAAAGTTCATTTTAAAATAAATTTTTAAAAAATTTAAAATACTAGACCACGATATCAAAACAGGTAGAAATCCTCAGTCATAGGACTCTAATAATCCAAGATGTAACCTAAAAATTATACCTAAAGCTGTTCAAAACAGGATTAATTAAAATAACATAAAAAGGAAAACTAGGGAATGATTAGAATAAAATTATTTTATAATTATAGCCATTTGATGATGTCAACTTTTAAAAAGCATGGTGTGATATGTATGGTTTGGCTGTGTCCTTACCCAAATCTCATATTGAATTGTAGTTTCCATAATCCCCATGTGTCATGGGAGGGACCCAGTGGGAGGTAATTGAATCATGGGGGTGGTTACCCCCATGCTGCTCTTCTCATGATAGTGAGTTCTCACGATATCTGATGGTTTTATAAGAGACTTTCCCCTGTTTGCTAGACACTTCTCCTTCCTGCCATCATGTGAAGAAGGTTGTATTTGCTTCCCCTTCCAGCATGATTATAAGTTTCCTGAGGCCTCCTCAGCCATGCAGAACTGTGAGTCAGTTAAACCTCTTCCTTTATAAATTATCCAGTATCAGGCAGTTCTTTATAGCAGCGTGAGAATGGGCTAATACAGGTGGTAGATAGGCAAATACTTGTGAAACACTACTGAATGAAAAAGATGAAAAGATTGATAACCTCTGGCCTTCTTGTGGTCTGAGACAAACAGACTTCTTACTTTTACTGCTGTGGTCGGGTTTTCTGTTCTTTGCGGCCAGATGCACTCCTCATAGTCAAAACAAAGAAGTAAACGACAGTGCTCGAAGATTGTAAATTGGGGTAAATCTTTCTAGAGGAAATACGGAAATATGTGACAAAAATCTCCTGATTTTGATAACTTATTAATAAATAAGTTTAAACTTTAATTTATACATATTTTACCTATTGTGAATGTACATATTCAAATATTTGAATATTAATTTAATCATTGTTGGGTTTGGGGTTTTATTTGAGTCTCGCTCTGTCATTCAGGCTGGAGTGCAGTGATATGATCACGGCTCACTGTAGCCTTCATCTCCCAGGCTCAAATGAGACTCCCACCTCAGGATAGTGGGTAGCTGGGACTGCAGGTACATGCAAACATGCCTGGCTAATTTTTTAAAATTTTTTTTAGAGATGGGATTTTGCCATGTTGCCCAAGCTGGTCATGGCCATTGTTAATAGCATTTTAAAGAAAACTACTTTATGTCCCAACAATATATTATTTACATAAATATTATATAATATTTACATAAATTATGGTTCAACCATCCAATAGAATACTTTACACTCATTAAAACTCAGGTTGTATAACTTCACAGGAAAAGCTTCATAATAAGTGTAAAAAGGAGCTTTCTCAAAGAAGTAAGAATCATCTCATACTTTAATATAACGATAATTACATATTTATAATGATTACTTAATATGATTATATAATGATTATGAATTATCAATATACTTGTATAATTAAATATAGAAAAAATATAAAATATATAAACATTTTTATATTACATAGGCAGAAAAGTTGGAGGATTTTACTAACCAAAACTAGAATAGTGATTATCTTTAACAGTGCTTTTTATTTTTTTACATTACATCTTACATTTTTATAATACATTTTTTCTACAATTTCAAATTTTACACTGTCCTTGTATTGTTTTTTGAACCAAAAAAGAATAAATATTATTTAAAAAAAAATTAAAACCATGGTTAGAACTCAGCTCTGATATGAGTGTAAAGTCAATGGCTATAAAGTTATTTTTTAAATTGTTACACATGGACTTACTCCTAATTAAATGCATTTCACCCTGAGAAGAATTACTTCTGTCTGTACTTTAGTGTCTAGAATACTGCAATTTTGTGTAAATATGAAATTGGGTCTTAACTCATCTTCATACAGCTTTCTTAGGTACTCCATGGCATCTGAGAGCCAGTAGTGTTTTAAACGGAGTCCTTACAATCTGGAAATTTAAGTTCTAAGTTTAGATTATTTACATCTTCAATTGTGTTTTCACTAAGTCCCTTCACTCTTCGGAAATTATAGTTTCCTACATGTAAAAGGATATCTCCTATGATTAAATCATGAGGTATCCTGGGCAGATGATGACTTCAGTAATGTTGTGCCCCCAAAAGAGAGTGTGGCTCAAAGTGGGACATGTTTTCCTTTCCTTTGTACACATATTACCTTGCTCATCTCCAAGGCCTCCTACAAGGCAGATAAGCAACAGATGTGACCATTACAAACAATCGTCAGATGAAGCAGTGACATAAACAGGCAGAGTAGGATGAGGGTGTGTTGATTTGCAGACCACGTGGGAGGAGCAGCTTTCAGAGCGAAGAATGAATATTGGATGAAGTTATCAGGTAAAAATGGACTTGCTCAATATCCCAGAAAGGAAACTCCTTCTGTGCCTGAGTTCAAGAACAACTGCCTAGGCTGTAATGAGAGACTTCAGCTGATGGAGGGGAAAATGACATGCCACCTGGAGAAAAACCCAGGAGGAGACCAACTTTCCCTTTGTTCCCCTTATAGAGGCCTTACACATTCCCACTGAAACAGGAATTAACATCAACACAATTCAGGTGTCTGAGGAGATCTTTTTTTCACAGGCAGCGTCTCTCTCTCTCTCTCTCTTTCTCTTTTCCCAGGGTGCAATGCCATGGAGCAATCATAGCTCACAGTAGCCTTGAGCTCCTAGTCTCAAGGGATTCTCCTGTCCTGGCTCCCCAAAACTCTGGGATTATAGGCATAACCCACCACACCCAGCTCCTGGGGAGTTCTTTATCTTTGGCAAGTCTAAATTAGCTCCAGCTTGATTGGGACGAGAATAGAGTAGATTCCTTCTATCTCTTTTTTAAAATTAAAGTAGTTTAAGAAAATATATGGAAATGCAGAAATGGATACAATGTACTCCTAAAAAGATGTCAGGAATCCACTCTCTCTCACATTCTTTCTCTCTCTCGGTCTCTCTCTCTCCTCTCTCTCACTCTCTCTCTCTCCTCTCTCTCACTCTCTCTCCACCCCCCTTCCTCCTTCCTTCTCTCTGTTTACGCCAAGCTTAATGGGAAAACGTGACAGGGTACACTTTCTGAAGGTTTTTAAAATTACTGTAATAACGAGAAAAATAGTAACTTTAAGGTGAAGAAACCTGGAAGACACCACCTTCACCAAGTAATCAAAGTTAACATCATCAGTAAGAGACAAATCAATGGCCTGTGTCTCCTGATATGCTGCACTTAAAACAACATGGCATAATTTCTGTGATATTTTTACTCAAAAATGTATATTTAATTGGGGAATCTATCAGATAGACCTAAATTTGGCCAGGCGCAATGGCTCACACCTGTAATCCCAGCACTTTGGGAGGCCGAGGCGGGCGTATCACTTGAGGTCAGGAGTTCGAGACCAGCCTGGTCAACATGATAAAACATGCTCTCCACTAAAAATACAAAAAATAGGTTGACAAGGTGGCACATGCCTCTAATCCCAGCTACTCGGGAGGTTGAGGCAGGGGAACCACTTGAACCTGGGAGGACGAGGTTTCAGTGAGCCAAGATTGTGCCACTGCACTCCAGCCTGGGTGACAGAGCGAGACTGTCTCAAATAAAAAAATAATAATAACCCTACATTTAGAAATATTTCTAAACATAACTGACCAGTGCTCTTCAAAAGTGACAAGACCATGAAAGACAAAGCAGCACTGAGAATCAGTTCTAGAATAAAGGAGAGTAGATATACATGGCAGCCCAAAGCAGCATGTGATCATGGATTGGAACCTGGACAATAAAAATGACGTTAGAGAGACAATTGGTAAAAACTTTAAAGAAGGTTTGATAATTGTACTGAATCAATGTTTAATCTGATTTTGATAACTTAGTTACACAAGATGTTAACTTCTGAGAAATTTTGGTGAAAATATACAAAGATTTTTTGTAGCTGCTTTATAAACCTGAAATGATTTAAAAATGAAGAGTTAAAAAGTTAAAAATAAACATATGAGAATGGGCAGAGAAATAATTTCACATTTCACATAGAACTCAGAGTACTTTTAGTAGCAACGGTCCTGTCAAGTAGTAGCCCCATTTTATAAAATTAAGGAACTTAGACTAAGAAAGCTGAAGTCACATGCTTAAAGATCACAGAATTAGTGAATGTTGACTTCAGGTCTGTTATGATGGCGTGATAACAGATATGATATTTTGATAAATTGAGCACTTTAGTCTTATGAAATGCCCTCTTTATCCCTGGTGATATTTCTTGTTTTGAATTCCCATATAATCTTAAAAGACACAGTTCAGCTTTATTATGATCAGTGTTTGGTTACACTTTTACACAGTGTTTATGTTACATCTTTTATCATTCTTTTACTTTTATCCTTTTTTGATATTTAAAGTGAATTTCTTGTAGACAGTATGTAAGTAGTAGGTCTTTTTTTTATTCAGTCTTACAATCTCCGCCTTTTAATTGGACTGTTTATACCATTTGGGTTTAATGTAATCATTAATAGAGTTATGTTGAAATTCTTTGTCTTACTATTTATGTTCTCTTTGACCCACTTGTTCTGAGTTCTTTTTTCTCTTTTCCTGCCCTCTATCATATAAATCAAGTATTTCATTTTAGTCTGTTTCATCAGCACTAAGACTTAGTGTTTCTCTCTTTTTAAAAGTGTTTGCTTTAAGGTTTACAATATGCATCATTAACTTTTCACAGTCTACCTTCAATTAATAATATGCCTCTTCCCATATAAAGTAAGAACTGTACAACAGGATACATCTTTTCCATCTTTTCTGTCTGAAATTTGAAATGCTCCAAAATTCAAAACATTTTGAGTACCAAATTGATGCTTCAAGTGGAAAATTCCATACCTGACATCTTTGCCTTCTACAACTCATTGTGTACAAACTTTGTTTCATGCACAAAAATATTAAATATATTGCATAAAATTACCTTCAGGATATGTGTATAAGGTGTATATAAAACATGGATTACTTTTGTGTTTAGACTTGGGTCCCATTCCCAAGATACCTCATTATGTGTACTCAAATATTCCAATATTCAAAAAAATCCAAAATTCTAAACACTTCAAATTCAAAACAAAGCATTTTGGCCAAGGGATACTCAACCTGTATTTTTGCATAGACTTTACTTCTACATGTATTACAAAACATATAATATATTGATTATATTTTTTTCACTGACAATTATCTTTTAAGGAATCAAAAAATGAGAACAATGTTTATTCACATTTACTATTTCTGTACTTTTCAATTTCAATACTTCGCAAAGATTTAAGTTTATTACGTAATTTTCCTGAAGAACAACATTTAGCATTTCTATAGTACAAATTTTCTAGTGACAAATATTTCTCAGCTTTTGCTTGTCTAAAAATCTTTATTTTTTTCTTTATTTTTAAAGGCTCTATTAAAGGATATTCCTGCTGGATACGGCTAGGTCGTGAGTGTTTTTCATTTAGTGCTTTATAGATATCTTTTGACTCACAGGATTTCTGAGCTGAGATCACGCCATTGCACTCTGGCCTGGGCGACAGAGTGAGACCCTGTCTCAAAACAAAACAAAAACAACAACAAGAAAAGTTTTTTATTCATCATCACTTATTATCAGCATTTTAATTATGATGGGCTTTGGCATGTTTGTGTCTTCATGTGTATATGTTTATCGGTACTGGGATTTGTTGAGCTTCTTGAATCTGTGCATTTACAGTTTTCATCAAATTTACAAAAAAAATTTCCATTATTCAAGTATTTCCCCATAACTAAAATTACACATGATATGGTTTGACTGTGTCCCCACCCAAATCTCATCTTGAATTGTAGTTTTCACAGTCCTCATGTGCTGCAGGAGGGAGCCAGTGAGAGATAATTGAATCATGGGGATGGTTTCCCCCATACTGTTCTCATGGCAGTGGATAAGTCTCACAAGATCTGATAATTTTATAAGGGGAAACCCCTTTCATCTGGTTCTCATTCTGTCTTGCTTTATGCTATGTAAGAAGTGCTTTTTGCCTTCCGCCATGATTGTGAGGCCTCCCCAGCCACGTGGAACTGTGAGTCCATTAAACCAATTTTTCTTTATAAATCACCCAGTCTCAGGTATGGTTTTATCAGCAGCGTGAAAATAGACTGATACAACACATATGTTAGATTAGCTTGGTACAGGTCACTAATGCACCATTCTTTTTATTTTGTACTGTTTTATTAGGGATCACAAACATGCAGAGTTCATTGTCAAACATACTGAGACAGTTGTTCATATATTTTGTCCAATGCTCCAGTTGTTTGTAGTGGGAAGGTAAATCTGGGTCCTGTTACCCCATCAAGGCTAAATGCAAAAGTATATTTTTCTTTTGATTTGCTGGATTATGTCTCAGAAAGCCACTGTTCCCTACACCTATTTTCCCAAAGATTGACCTATGTTTCACAGCCTGCGCAGGGTTTCTTCTTCATTGAATCTCCCTTTATGATTCAATTCGTTAGAGCAGAAACCTAAACAAGAACTGAGACCACATCAAGCTAGTGAAATACATAATAATAAAACATTGAGACATGCTTACGGTCAAAGAGGTATTTAATAAACATAAAGATGTGCTATATCTTGATTGTCCAATAACCAAACTCTTTACAGAAAAGAGTGCTTCCTTATAGTCATGTAGTATTTTATGAGTACTCACTAGGAACTTAGAGAGAATAATTAATTAAACAAGAAATGGTTCTGGACCATTTTTGGCTGTGTAAAAGTTGGAACATCAATGAAGTCATATCTAAAGATAACAACAGTCACATTAAACAACATATTAATATTATGTGCCAGAAAAAAGGGTAATAATGTATGTTCCTTACAGATAGTTATGACCTTAAATGTGTTTATTTCAATCGGTATTTGAAAACCTGTTATGAATCCCCCATATCCTCAAGGTAATTGGTATATAGACCCTTTAGTGTCTGTCAACATCCTATTTTTCCTTGACTTTTCTTTTGACCTGCCTGCCCTATCATTCATCTCCTGCCACTTAGAAGGTCCATCCTCTACCTCGTCACCTGATCAGCACCGACATGATTTTTATGACCCAACTCTTTTGGGAAGCTTTTCTTGGTTCGTTCAAATATCGTTTCTTTCTCCTTAGTGCTGCTTCCTCAGTTAGCACTTCATCATTGTGCATTCTGGTGATTCTAAACCTGTATCACCATTAGTTTATGAAGGTGGGAAAATTTTCTTATTCATATTTTTATCTTCAGATTACAATGTCGTAGTTGATGCATTTGAGTCAGATAATAAAAATTTGTCAGGAAAACCAATGAATGAGGGAATTCATATGAAACTACTTATTAAAGAGACCTGGAATTTCATTTTTGGAATAAAACTAGAAGGAATTTTAGACCTGTAAATTTGTACAAGAAATAACAGAATCAAGTATTGTCCTGGAAACCTTGCATATTTTTAGAAAGAGATTTATGGAACCAAAAAAAAAAAAAGTTTGTGAAGAAGGGACTAAGGTAGGGAGCATTTACTTCTGTCTTTTGACTTCACGGGAATTTACTTGGCTGACTTATTGAAGGTATCTGCTTTTCAAGAGTCAGTTGTGTGAAGGACTCTTTGTAAATGACATGTACTTTAAAAAACTTCTCCCTTGCCATAGCAGAAACAAAAGATCAAGCAGAGGAGTGCATGTGTAGGCAAATTATGAAAGAAGTTATAGTAAAGCAATTCTTTTGAAATTATAGTATTTCAGGACACCAATTATGCATGTCATGATTCAATAGAAGACATTCATACATTTAAAAATATTAGCTTTATTTAATTATTACACATTGTACTCATAAATCATATCACTTTATTCTCCATAAATATATATATAGCTATAATCCATCAACTTACAATCAAATAAATATATAAACAAAAAATAAAAATACTGGCTTTAAAAATATAATGGTTTTTAAAAATTTTAGTCATATTCCTAGGCATTTTTTCTGTAAGCTGCCCACAGATCAAAGGATAAAATTTTTGTGCAGAAGATTAATAAAAGATATTATCCTCAGGAAACAAAGAAAGACTCAAAATTCAAGACAAATCTTGATGTACCCATCCACCCTAATGTAGACATTAGGACTCAGCAGGTCAAACAAAAAGGCACAGTACCAGACAAATGGAAAATTAACAAGCATCAGGCAAACATTTGTAACAAATGCATTGACAGAAAGTAATTTTTCAGGAGGAAAGAGGAGGATATGAATAGATTTTACCTTGGTCAAATGGAAGAACTTAGGTGTGTATCAGCGGTTTGCTTACATAGGAATGAGACTTGCACTCTACATCTTTTACACTAAGCCATTCATATAGTTCTTAAAATATAAAAACGGAAATCCACAATAATGAAATTACTATGTATTAATAGTTAATCTGACAAACACTACAAGCCCTGAAGTCTATAAAACTTTATTAGAAAGAATTTTTAAAATATCTTAATATAGCTTTCCACCATATTCAGATTTTTACTCTGTTTCAATTCTAAGGGCTATTTCATATTAAGTCTAAAGAGCAATGTAGGTTGCTATAAAATATTAATTTAAAAATATGATAGAAATATTAAGGCATTCATTCCAACCACATCAATATTGTGACTAACATGTCAAGTTTTGTTTACATTTTCTAATGTTTACAAATAAGAAAATCAGTTACATTAAACTTGCATATATATAATCACAGAAATGGAACACAGCAGCACACAAGTTTGCATTAAAAGCACTAGGGAATGTTGATGTTCCTTTACCATGAACTGTTATGCTTTTCACATATTGTGACATCATGTCTTCTTAGACCTAGGTACAATTTTCACATAGAATGAAGAAGCAGATGTGTTTTGTCCTGAATGAAAGAATTAGACAGTGTTACTTCTATTCATCAAATATGACTGGAGTTTTCTTATGGTGAGTTTGTTAGTCATAGGGCAACAGAGAAAACAGATATGAGTGAAGGAAAACACTATGCTAAGGACAGGAGGCTGACCTGTTATGAAATAGGAAGTAGCTCATAGGAGAAATATGCCCAATAACTAGCTTGTATACCCTTGAGCAAATGACCCCCTTGGATCTTCAGTTTCTTTGTGCAAAATGTATACAATCAGAGCCCTTTAATGATAATATAGCTACAGTACAAAACATTATAATTTCTGTACATGAAAGATAAGAAATACAGTACAATTCTCAAGTATGATTGAAAGGTACTCTAAGGGTTGCTTATCTTTTCATAAGAGAATGCAGCATAATAGGTATAAGGCACTGGGTTATGGGGGATTCCAAGATGAATAAGACAGACACTTTCTTCCTAAGAAGAAACTTCTTGAGAATAACAAGCATTTATTAAATACTTCTTTTATTCCAGGCAGTGGACTACGTTACTTCACTTCATTACGTCCTTACTGCAACCTGGTGCTTGAAGTGCTATCATTACAAGGATGAGGAAATAATTCAGAAAGGCCAATTGAGATGGTTATGGTCATGCCTTATACCACTGGCAGGTATAAGCAGCGACTCCAGACCCTGAATGCTTCTCCATTGCAGCCCTGTGTCTTTTTTTCAGGTGTTGGTACACTTCAAGGCAAAAAGTAATAAGTACTAAGTCTCCTCCGCCAAAATGCTCAGAAATCCACGAGAAAGGAAGGGCGACTTCCTCGTTTCAACGTCGTGTGAATTAGAACTGTAACATGGGCAACAGTTTGCCAAAATACTCCCATGTCAAAATGGCAAGGTCAAAGTCGCTGTATCAATGTGCGATGTGTCTGGCATCATGGGTCAAGGAAGAAAATTTGATCCACTAGACAGGGAGAGATAATTCCTGGAAGAACAGGGTTGAGTGTATAATTGACAAGAAGTTTGGGGACTTGATACAAAATCCTAGCTGTGATGATTGGCCCCTAAATCTTAGCTCTCACAGAGGAATAGTTCTAAACCTCACTTAATGAAGGAGTAAAAGCTGTTTGACATTTTCTGGTTAGCCAGTACTGTACCTCTTTGTACTTTTCAATGTTTTTACCTCTCCCTAGAATGCCCTTCCTCTTTTGGGCAATTAATGAGTAACTATTACACATTAATTTGTATATTAATTCTGCCTGTCCAACACAAACAGGGCTTGCTCCGTGGAGCTCTCCCTAAGCTCTTTTCCTCTCCCAGATTTCCTTCTCTAAATAACCATAATCCTTACATTAAAAACAATTATTTTAGACTGTCAGAGAAGTTGCAAGGACATTTACAGAGAATCCCTGTATGTCCACTTTTCTTAAACGCTCTCCCCGATAATCCCACATAAAAGTTAACAGTTAAATCTATTAAAGCTTAAGTACTAACCTGTGCATGTCACAGGTTTGAATTCTGAAGAAAAGAAACCTGTAAGACAAGTCTGCGCCTTGTGCCTGGTAAGTAGCAAAATAATTTTGCTGTCAGTTTAAAAATCCTGCTTTAAATTACTCAGATTTCAATATTCTAGTTTCTTTTCAGTTTGTAATTACCATTAGGATTCTACCATCAACATTTTAGCCAATTACGCTACTGAATGCTATGTTTTTAAAAAAACAATTACAGATGGCAATCCATTTTGCCAATCTCCTCTATAAAAATAAAATAATTTTTAATGTTGGTTTGCTGGTCAATCAGATGAATAATTAAAGCAAGGGAGTTTTGGGTTCGTTTCTTATTTAGCAGTGGTCAGTTACACACAAGAAAACTGGCAGGAGAGACTGCAGTACTTTCCATTTTGTGAAGGTTGCCAAGTAAAGTCAATTTATTTCCAGAACAACCTTGAAAATGTTCCTCTAATTTTCAGCAGACATGGTTTTCCTGAAAAATTTTTTGCTTTTAATTAGGTTCTTTTATTTAAATGTCTTGTCAAATTATTTTCTTTTTAGAGATTGCAGTCTTTTTAATAGGGTCTTTTTAATAAATCTCAGTTCCTGTCATAAATCAGCATATGCCAAGTGGAGTCACTCAATTCTATAAAGGATCTGACTCAGCAGGAACAATAAAAATATGATCCACTTGTCATCTGGAATACGCCTTGAAAACTTTATCATCCACATCTCTACAAGTTTTCTTCTAGGCGCTCATTGTTCCTTTAGATCCAAAAATTTTATTCAAAAGAATCAAAAAGGGGAAGTAAACAAGATAAACCTCATAAAAGAGAAGTATGTAGTAGGCATGGAGAATTTGGGTGATGTAGGAGTTGGCAAAGTTCATACACGACCATGTTTAATCATGTCTTGTTGAAAGTTGTGTGTGTGCGTGTGTGTGCATGCACGTTGTGCATGAGGTCATGCAAATGCTTCAATTTCATGAATTTATCAGTTCTCAGTCACAAGGCTAGTGGGCCTCTATGAGAATGTCATTCATTGATTACCAAAATATAGCCTAAACAGGGGTGTCCAATCTTTTAGCTTCTCTGAGCCACGTCAGAAGAAGAATTGTCTTGGGCCACACATAAAATACACTAAGACTAACAATAGCATATGAGCTAAGAAAAATAATAATTGCAGAAAATCTCAAAATGTTTTAAGAAAGTTTGTGAAACGTTTGTGTTGGGCTGCATTTAAAGCTGCCTTGGGCCACATGAGGCCCGTGGACTGTGGGTTAGACAGGCTTCATAGAACCATCATTGAGGCAATATGGGTATTGTTTTAGCAAGCCCATTACTGACCAATTGAGCATTTTGGATTTTAACAGTGATCTTCTTTCCTGAAACTTGTTTATTTATTTATTTATTAGAGTCAGCATCTCGCTCTGTCACCCAGGCTGGAGTGCAGGAGCTCCATCTCTGCTCACTGAACCCTCCACCTCCCGTGTTCAAGCAATTCTCAAGCCTCAGCCTCCCGAATAGCGGTGATTACAGGTGCCCACCACCATGCCTGCTAATTTTTGTATTTTTTGTAGAGACAGGATTTTACCATGTTGGCCAGGTTGGTCTCGAACTCCTGACCTCAAGTGATCCACCCACCTCGGCCTCCCAAAGTATTAGGATTACAGGTGTGAGCCACCATGCCTGGCCCATGAAACTTTCAAATATTACTTATGTACCACTCTACGCATCCAATTTAATAATCTGAATGACCATAGGTAATTGAATGCTCCTTGAACAATGAGCATCATTTTTTATGTGTTGTGATAGTTTCATAGATGCTTCCAGCCACTTAATCCCTGTGGTGTGAAGGTTACATTTCAGATTGAGGTTTCCAGTAATAGTATAAGAAAATCTTAAATGAATACCCAAAGCATTATTTATTTTTTCTTAGAAGCCAAATTGAATTTGTGGAAGAAAAATAAGTCACCGTTTAATGGATGGAACAGAGAGTGGAAACATCTGACAGAACAGTAGGAAACTTTGTTCTGTTTTGAATGCCTCACCACTACTCATACCATCTGTCATGCATTTCTCATGAAATAAACAATTTTCAGAATTTTTTTTTGTCCAGGGAAGAGACATTTTGTATTTTATTGATTTATTTATCCTATGTAGACTCAAGGTAATGACATTTAAGAAAATAAGTTTGGAAGGAGATACTTTTATCAAAACAGGTAGTACTTGTTTTATTTGAAAGCCTTTCTCAAGGACATAAGATGAGGATACACATTATAATACATAGATTGAATGGGAAATGTGGGAGGTGGCTTGGAAAGAGAGGAAGTGATGCCAAGAGCAAATACTGAATTTCCTGCCATTTTTATTTCCTGAAATCAGAGTGGCTGAGAAAGGGCTGGCTGAGAGAAAGAGATGGGGGAAGGGAAAGGAAGGGTGACTCTTCTCCGGGGCGGGGTGGGGAGGGGTTCTCCTTCATAAAATTTTTGAACTGTCACCACAATCTGGCAATATTTTTATGCCAAAGGAAAGATGACATTCTCCTCATGATTTACAGTTTTTATCAGATGTCTCAGTTGATTATACAAGTTTCTTCTGATCATTCCATGTGTGAAAATTAGCTTTTCTTAAATAGTTATCTTAATAGTCCAGGGTGTTTCCCATAACTGTCCAATAACACCCTTGACGTTGAACACTAGTGGCTTCATATGTTTTCAACATTCTGTTTCTAAGATTTTTTTTGTGTGTGTGTAATAACTTTCACCTTCAGTTTTCAACCTCTTGTTGCTTCTATCCTACAAGTGCTGTTTTTCCCATCTCAAGGAGAGGAATGTTGTGATACTAGGTTCTGAATGGAGTCTCAGCTTCAATGCAGTTCTGTGTTCTTGGGCAACTTCCTCAATCTCCTGTTTCTTCAATCATCTATCTGCTCCTCATGGCTGTGGTGAAGGTTGAATGAGATAATATATTTATAGCATCTGGATCGTATTAGGAAATAAATGTTTATTCCCTCCCCACACTGTTTCCTCATTGTTCCTATGATTGATTTCATCTTTCCTGTCCTGGCTTTCATTCCTGCGTCTCTCCTCTTCCCCTGTGTTCATGGCTCCGCTTCGTCCTTCCATGGATGGGACAACAACATCTAACAAGACAAAGGGGCTGTGGGCTGAGGCGACTCCCCTTACATCATGCTACATGCAAAACAATTTTAAGGCTTCACAATTTGTATTTCATAAAGCAATAAAAAGCACTGGGTGTTAAACCACCAGAGCTATTCTGGCCTTTGCTCATGGTTTTGAAATCAGATTTATCCTTCATCTACATACCTCACTATCTTCTGAGGTCCAGCCATATTTTGTTGCTTTCTTCCTTCAAGTCCCACACCCTTGTCATATCTTTTTTTTTTTTTTTTTTGAGACGGAGTCTCGCTCTGTCGCCCGGGCTGGAGTGCAGTGGCCAGATCTCAGCTCACTGCAAGCTCCGCCTCCCGGGTTCACGCCATTCTCCTGCCTCAGCCTCCCGAGTAGCTGGGATTACAGGCGCCGCCACCTCGCCCGGCTAGTTTTTTTTGTCTTTTTAGTAGAGACGGGGTTTCACCGTGTTAGCCAGGATGGTCTCGATCTCCTGACCTCGTGATCCGCCCGTCTCGGCCTCCCAAAGTGCTGGGATTACAGGCTTGAGCCACCGCGCCCGGCATCTTTATTTGTAATCTCATTAATCTTTTGCTTTCTATTAACATTTTCCCCTCCCTTTAGACTCTCCTCAAATTGACTAACCATTTGAAATTAACAGTGATTCTTCTGGTTAAATACGGTGGCCTTTCATCTCTAAATTTTATCTACCTGTACTGGTGTGGATGAGAATTACCAGGATTAACACTACTCTGTTTTGTAGTGGCATCTGTGTCTTCACACCTCTCATCCCAGCCCTGCATTCCCATACATGGCCCAGCTTCAAATTATGGTGTCTCTTTACCTAAAACACCTTTTGTAACCATTTATTTTCCCTTTTTCTAGGCACTAAAAAAACCTCAAACTCCACCCATTTTCCATTTTATTCACAATGTCATCTTCTTCTTAGAACCTCCTGTAAATCCTTCTAGTTTTTCCCTCCCCTCATTTACCTTATATTAGAAACTACATTTAAATATTAAAATGCCATTTTCATTATTATTACCTTGTTCAGAAACTTGCCTCTCAATTGCCAGTTTCTTAAGGTAAGTACTGAAACCAAGTTTCAAGGCTTCACTGCTAGCAGTGCCCTGTGATTTGCTGCTTCTTTATTTTTCTCTGAATACTCTTTTCCAGAAAGGCTTCTAGGTATGTAGAAGAGAATCCTGTAATGGACACATTACTTTGGCTTTTCCTTGGCCAGTGGTAACAGGTAGGGAAGCACGTACAGAATTATTAGAAACCATAGAGGAGAAAGTGGAGAAAACAACTTTGTCTGTGGTTCTGTGTGCTAATTTACATCAAGACAACAATGTACTCACTAGCTTTTCTCAAAATCAGAGAATTGTTCAGGGCTATTTAAAACCATTAAGATTGTTAGCTATTGCTTCATACAAATAAGCCCCTGGCCAAATAACAATAACATAGCTTTCTAGCTCTGCTTTTTTTTTTTTTTTTTTTTTTTTGAGATGGAGTCTCACTCTGTCTCCTAGGCTGGAGTGCAGTGGTGTGATCTCAGCTCACTGCAACCTCCACCTCCTGGGTTCAGGTGATTCTCCTGCCTCAGCTTCCCAAGTAGCTAGGATTACAGGCGCATGCCACCACACCTGGCTAATTTTTGTATTTTTAGTAGAGATGGGGTTTCACCATATTGGCCAGGCCGGTCTTGAACTCCTGACCTCAAGTGATCTGCCTGCCTTGGCCTCCCAAAGTGCTGGGATTACAGACATGAGCCACCACACCCGGCTCTAGCTCTGCTTTTTAACAGCACTAAAACCGAGTATTCAAAGCAAATGTTTCTCACGAGCCCTTTTCCAAGAACCAGTCTAATGGCTTTCACGCTGTTAATTGTGTTTATTACAAGGGATGGTAACTTAGTACTCACATTCCTAGTAGATGCAAATACTTATGCTGACATTTCCATTGGTTTGGCCTGATCCCCATAGTTTCTGCATGAGAACGAGGCTTTTTGGCCCATTTTCAACTAGCATTCCCAAGTATTCAGAAGGGCTTCTTCTCTCTCACCCTCACTTCATATTCTCTCTAAAGCCTTTCCTTCCAGTATTCATTGAGCCACCAAATTGATGCCTTTTTCACATTATGTTTGCACTGTGAAGCCAGGTTGGTCTCCCTGCCACTTGTCCTCAAGACTTTAATCTATGCCACTGTCACAGCGAGCTTAGATTTCCTAGAGCAGAGCTGGAAGTCCTTCCAGCTCCAAAACTTGATTGCTCCTCATTCTGGAGGCCATGAGTGGTGGCAGTCAGGGTCCTGCACTTGTCCAGCATGTGACCCCAAATGCAAACAAAACTTACACTTTACATGTATTGTGTCTTCCTCCGACCCTTTTTCAAGAAGATCCTTCCACCCTACTTCCCATTCTCAGTTTCTTAAACTTACTTATCCTTTAGAAACAACCCAGACAAAAATTCTACCTCCTCCATGAGGGCTTCCCAGAATTCCTTTAAAAATGGGCTCTTATGACTTTGAATTACAATTTTTGTTACCTGTATTGTAGATAGAAGATTCTTTAAGGCTGTAGCTCTATCAGGTGAGCTGACACTTTATCTTGTATTTATAATTATTTTCTGATTGCTTCAAGAGTCTCCATCAATTAAAATCTTGCCTTATTATCTATAGTTCTTGTTTCATTCTTTCCTAATATGTTAATCAGGATATACTGGCATATCTTTTAAAAATGCTTACAAGAGAGTGATATATTGGGTTCACCTTGGCCAGTCAAGATGTAGGATTTAGAAAACAGGAAAAGGCAGGTTAGCAACATACAATGATTGAATAGATGCATGAATATACAAACAATATATATGTTTTCTTTCTTTTTAATTCATTCTCCACACTGTAGCCAGAATGATGTTCCACCTGCTTACGTTGCTTCCCTGCTCAAGCCCTTTAAAGTCTTGCCATTGCTTTTAGGATGCACAAACCCTTAAGATGCCTCGTTATGATCTGATTCCTATTTACCTTGGTAGCTTCCACTCCACTCCATGCTACTAATCTTGTCACATTGAACTTCTGTCTCTCTGACGAGTCCTTATCCTCTCTGGGCTTTTCTAAATGTTGTTACCTCTGTGTGACATAATCTTCCTGCCCCTCTGCCACCCTCATTCCCCAGCAAATTCCAACTCATCCTTTGGATCTCAGCTTAGACATCACTTCCTCTGGGAAGCTCCCTCTGACTATCCAGGACTCAAACAAGTGCCCTTCCAAGATTCCCTGACAGTTCACGCATTGCTCCAGCATGAGTCTGTGTTATTATTGCCCATTTAGCAGCCTGACTCCCTCACTCGGCTATCTTTGTGAGGGCAGGGCTGTGCCTGTCCCATATAGCGCTTACATCCCAACATAGCCTAGGTGGGAAAGATTTAATTTTATTTATTTATTTTTTAAAACTACGTGTAGCAAGATTTAATTTTATACAAATAAGTGAATATATCTCTTTTCTACCCTTATCTATATATATCATTATGAATATGTATATATGCATACATATTAAATATAGATAAATATAAATATATGTTACATATATTAAAAGTAATGGCAAAACAGCAATCACTTTTGCATGAACTGCATATAATATATTTCTTAAGATGATAGGTCTGGTGAGTGACAGGGTGGGTACTCCTGATGTAGGAGGTTGTCTAAATGTGTCTTAGAGTAAATATTTTAGAACACTTATATGCTGTCTTAGGACTTCTATCTTTGATAAACCTTCACTTCTGATCTGTGTAAAATGTCTTTCTGATTCCTTTCTGATTTCCTCGTTTAGGATTATTTTTAACATTGCTCTTTTCCAGATATAGTTCCTCACTCTAATAGAATAGAGCTTTATTCTTTGGATACAGTGCATCCATTTTGCACATTATCCTAAGCAAATCTTGCTTTCAATTTTGTTTTGATTTAAAATAAACTAGACTATGGAAGTAATGCTTTCAAATTATCTACTCTGTCTTTTATTTTTGCCACTGTTGTTGTCATTTTACTTCTGCAAACTCTCTGTAGTCTGGAGCCTATTAGGAGGTCTTGGCAATCATTCACTTCCTCATAATTTGGAAAACTGTGGAAACTAGACCACCATTACCATAGCTCATTCTGTGTTGGTGTTCTCTGTGAATCTGTGAAAAAAAGGTTTTTCCATCACTGGTAGATATAAACTAAAATAAAAGTAACATGAAGTATTCCAAAATACAAATGATTTATTTGTTGGCAATTTTCAATATTTTTTATCCATCTTCTGGCCCACTAGCAAAGTAACTTGAGGAAATCAGATGTCTTCATTCCTTATTTTTCAGATGCTGGATGGCACCTTTAAGAAATCATGCAACAAGTATTCAGTGTTTGGTAGAAGCACACAGATCCAGGAGTCCAACCCACATATTAAAATGATGCTGAGGCTAAACCTGTTCCACATTCTTTACCTTACTCCTTGTCCAACTTACTACTTTGTTAACCACCAGCAACAACTGTTCCCACCCCTGCCCCTCCTCAGTGGACTTGCATCTCTGGCTTTTTGCCCTTCACTTCTTCTACAGGCTCATGATGTATCTCCTGCCTTCTGGTTTGGCAAACTAGAAAGGACAGACTAATTACTTGATCTCTCCTTCTGAGCTAAGGACCTTTTCTCATAAGATTCATTCTGGTCCCTGTTGCCTCCCTGGTTCTCACTCCAGAGGGACAGATATTGGCTGTTATCTTGAACCTAGGATCCGGAAATGCTTCAATTTTTGCCAAGGTCACAATTCTACAGTTGAAAACATACAATTGTTGAACCCACCCTACTTCATAGGAGAGATGATTCTTGATATGGTTTGGCTGTGTCACCACCAAATCTTGACTTAAATTGTATCTCCCAGCTATTCTCAAGTGTTGTGGGAGGGACCCAGGGGGAGGTAATTAATTCATGGGGGCCGATCTTTCCCATGCTATTATCGTGACAGTGAATAAGTCTCACCGGATCTGAAGGGTTTCCGCTTTTGCTTCTCTCATTCTTCACTTGCCGCCATCATGGAAGAAGTGCCTTTGGCCTCCCGCCATGATTCTGACGCTTCCCCAGCTATGTGGAACTGTAAGTCCAATGAAACCTCTTTTTGTTCCCATTTGTGGGTATATCTTTATCAGCAGCATGAAAATGAACTAATACATTACCCCCTCGGGTTTTTGCTGCAATTGAAAAACTTTATGATCTTCTAGACCAGTCCTTGATCTTATCATGTTCTCTTTTGGTAATAAATAGTTTGTAATGATTCTTTTATGATTCTGAAATAAAAATGATGGATAATATTATCTACCTACACATCACTTCAAAAAAATCAATATAATGCACAAACTAGTATAAAGAGAAATAAGAAAAGTAATTTATAATAGATTAGTATGGATTTCATTATATAACTGTTCAATAATGAGTATTCCAGAGGAATAAGAATATTGTCAGGTGATTGCACCTATGCACCAAACCAACTTGTGACAGCTACAGAGGCAGATGGTTGAGGTGGAAATTTTTTAATTTTTATTTTTAATTGACACATAATAATTGTACATATTTATGGGATACAACGGGATGTTTTGATACAAGAATTGTTTTTTATTTTGAGACAAAAATTGCATAAGTAGTGTTGCTGTCAGAATATGATTTTCAAAAAAAGTGGTGAAATCAAAACAAAACAAATACAACTTTCTCCTTGGGAAATGCAATGTTGTTATATAAAATGAAATTAGCTTCCAGGCTCAAATCACATAAACAGGTGTTTTTTGTTTGCTTGTTTTTGTTTTTGATACAGAGTCTCACTGTGTCGCCAGGCTGGAGTGCAGTGGCACCATCCCAGCTCACTGCAACCTCCACCTCCCAGGTTGAAGTGATTCTTCTGCCTCAGCCTCTGCAGTAGCTGGGATTACAGGTACCTGCCACCATGCCCGGCTAATTTTTGTATTTTTAATAGAGACGGGATTTCACCATGTTGGCCAGGATAGTCTTGATCTCTTGACCTCAAGTGATCTGCCCACCTCGTCCTACCAAAGTGCTGGGATTACAGGCGTGAGCCACTGCGCCTGGTACCATATGAACAGATTTTTAACTTATACATATATCTTGTGGGGCAATGAAAAGTTATGTGGGATACAAGGCAATTCTTTATTGTCTAGAACTGTCTCATGTATTGCAGGACATGTGGCATTCCTGGAACCTGCCAAAGATCTGGACAAAGCCAGTAGCTTCTTTTTCATGGCGACAACCAAAGCATGTGCTCTTCCCCATTTTAAAACTGCCACCAAGGGGATGATAGAGCTCTCATTGAGAACCACTGTTGAAATTGCCCACCGCCTATCCAGGAATGTGGACAAGAAGAAAGAAGTGGTAGAAGACGTGGTGGGTATGAATTGACATTTATATGTACCTACTATGTTGCAATGTCCATGAAATAATTTTATGTATTTTTTTAACTTCATCTTCAAAATCAACCCTTGAGGTAGGCAGGCTAGGGAAGTTAAATAACTTACTCAAAGTCATACACCTGAGAAGTATGAACTGATTGGAGCTTGAGTCCTTCATAGCTAATAGCATTCTTGGTTCTCTGGCTTTACAGAAAATGAGGAAATGGTCAATACTGTACAAAAGGTGGAGAGGCCCCTTGGTGGAAATTTCAAGGGAGTTCCCAGCTGAGCCAGGCCAGATGTATGAAAGCCCAGGCCAGGCAGAAAGTGTCAATCATGCTATTCACAAGCGCAGCTGAAGGAGGTCTTGTCCACTGCTTTGCAGTAGAGTCTAAAGCTTGGCCTGAGACCCAGCCCTGCAACAATGCCACTCTCTGTAGAATTTGTCTTTCTTTAAAAAAAATCTTCATTGTTTTCTGCCTTATAATAGAAATGATAGATGTCCATTGTGAAATGTTCCTACTCAATCTAGAAATATATAAAGCAAGAATGAAAGTTCTGTAGTCCCGGGGGGGCGGAGCAAGATGGCCGAATAGGAACAGCTCCAGTCTCCAACTCCCAGCACGAGCGACACAGAAGACTGGTGATTTCTGCATTTTCAACTGAGGTACTGGGGTCATCTCACTAGGGAGTGCCGGACAATCGGTGCTGGTCAGCTGCTGCAGCCTGACCAGCGAGAGCTGAAGCAGGGCGAGGCATCGCCTCACCTGGAAGCGCAAGGGGGAAGGGGATCCGTTTTCCTAGCCAGGGGAACTGAGACACACAACACCTGGAAAATCGGGTAACTCCCACCCCAATACTGCGCTGTAAGCATACAGGCACACCAGAATATATCCCACACCTGGCCGGGAGGGTCCCACGCCCACGAAGCCTCCCTCACTGCTAACACAGCAGTCTGCCGCGATCTATCCGCAAGGCAGCAGCGAGGCTGGGGGAGGGGCGCCCGCCATTGCTGAGGCTTAAGTAGGTAAACAAAGCCGCTGGGAAGCTCGAACTGGGTGGAGCTCACAGCAGCTCAAGGAAGCCTGCCTGTCTCTGTAGTCTCCACCTCTGGGGACAGCGCACAGCTGAAGACCAACAGGGGAAGTAGCGGGAGCCGGTGCAGACGCGAACGACTCTGTCTGACAGCTTTGGGGAGAGCCGTGGATCTCCCAACGCGGAGGTTGAGATCTGAGAACGGACAGACTGCCTGCTCAGGTGTGTCCCTGACCCCTGAGTAGCCTAGCTGGGAGAAATCCCCCACTAGGGGCAGTCTGACACCCCACACCTCACAGGGTGGAGTACACCCCTGAGAGGAAACTTCCAAAGGAAGAATCAGACAGGTACACTCGCTGTTCAGAAATATTCTATCTTCGGCAACCTCTGCTGCTGATACCCAGGCAAACAGGGTCTGGAGTGGACCTCAAGCAATCTCCAACAGACCAACAGACAGTCCTTCTGACTGTCAGAAGGAAAACTATCAAACAGGAAGGACACCTATACCAAAACCCCATCAGTACGTCACCACCATCAAAGACCAGAGACACATAAAACCACAAAGATGGGGAAGAAGCAGGGCAGAAAAGCTGGAAATTCAAAAAATAAGAGCGCATCTCCCCCTGCAAAGGAGCGCAGCCCATCGCCAGCAACGGATCAAAGCTGGTCAGAGAATGACTTGGACGAGAGGAGAGAAGAAGGCTTCAGTCCATAAAACATATCAGAGCTAAAGGAGGAATTATGTACCCAGCGCAAAGAAACTAAAAATCTTGAAAAAAGAGTGGAAGAATTGACAGCTAGACTAATTAATGCAGAGAAGATCATAAACGAAATGACAGAGATGAAAACCATGACACGAGAAATACGTGACAAATGCACAAGCTTCAGTAACCGACTCGATCAACTGGAAGAAAGAGTATCAGCGATTGAAGATCAAATGAATGAAATGAAGCGAGAAGAGAAACCAAAAGAAAAAAGAAGAAAAAGAAATGAGCAAAGCCTGCAAGAAGTATGGGATTACGTAAAAAGACCAAATCTACGCCTGATTGGGGTGCCTGAAAGTGAGGGGGAAAATGGAACCAAGTTGGAAAACACTCTTCAGGAAATCATCCAGGAGAACTTCCCCAACCTAGTAGGGCAGGCCAACATTCAAATTCAGGAAATACAGAGAACGCCACAAAGATACTCCTCCAGAAGAGCAACTCCAAGACACATAATTGCCAGATTCACCAAAGTTGAAATGAAGGAAAAAATCTTAAGGGCAGCCAGAGAGAAAGGTCAGGTTACCCACAAAGGGAAGCCCATCAGACTAACAGCAGATCTCTCGGCAGAAACTCTACAAGCCAGAAGAGAGTGGGGGCCAATATTCAACATTCTTAAAGAAAAGAATTTTCAACCCAGAATTTCATATCCAGCCAAACTAAGTTTCATAAGTGAAGGAGAAATAAAATCCTTTACAGATAAGCAAATGCTTAGAGATTTTGTCACCACCAGGCCTGCCTTACAAGAGACCCTGAAGGAAGCCCTAAACATGGAAAGGAACAACCGGTACCAGCCATCGCAAAAACATGCCAAAATGTAAAGACCATCGAGGCTAGGAAGAAACTGCATCAACTAACGAGCAAAATAACCAGTTAATATCTAATGGCAGGATCAAGTTCACACATAACAATATTAACCTTAAATGTTAATGGACTAAATGCTCCAATTAAAAGACACAGACTGGCAAACTGGATAAAGAGTCAAGACCCATCAGTCTGCTGTATTCAGGAGACCCATCTCACATGCAGAGACATACATAGGCTCAAAATAAAGGGATGGAGGAAGATCTACCAAGCAAATGGAGAACACAAAAAAGCAGGGGTTGCAATCCTTGTCTCTGATAAAACAGACTTTAAACCATCAAAGATCAAAAGAGACAAAGAAGGCCATTACATAATGGTAAAGGGATCAATTCAACAGGAAGAGCTAACTCTCCTAAATATATATGCACCCAATACAGGAGCACCCAGATTCATAAAGCAAGTCCTTAGGGACTTACAAAGACACTTAGACTCCCATACAATAATAATGGGAGACTTCAACACTCCGCTGTCAACATTAGACAGATCAACGAGACAGAAAGTTAACAAGGATATCCAGGAATTGAACTCATCTCTGCACCAAGCGGACCTAATAGACATCTATAGAACTCTCCACCCCAAATCAACAGAATATACATTCTTCTCAGCACCACATCGCACTTATTCCAAAATTGACCACATAATTGGAAGTAAAGCACTCCTCAGCAAATGTAAAAGAACAGAAATTATAACAAACTGTCTCTCAGACCACAGTGCAATCAAACTAGAACTCAGGACTAAGAAACTCAATCAAAACCGCTCAACTACATGGAAACTGAACAACCTGCTCCTGAATGACTACTGGGTACATAACGAAATGAAAGCGGAAATAAAGATGTTCTTTGAAACCAATGAGAACAAAGATACAACATACCAGAATCTCTGGGACACATTTAAAGCAGTGTGTAGAGGGAAATTTATAGCACTAAATGCCCACAAGAGAAAGCAGGAAAGATCTAAAATGGACACTCTAACATCACAATTAAAAGAACTAGAGAGGCAAGAGCAAACACATTCAAAAGCTAGCAGAAGGCAAGAAATAACTAAGATCAGAGCCGAACTGAAGGAGATAGAGACACAAAAAACCCTCCAAAAAATCAATGAATCCAGGAGTTGGTTTTTTGAAAAGATCAACAAAATTGACAGACCGCTAGCAAGGCTAATAAAGAAGAAAAGAGAGAGGAATCAAATAGATGCAATAAAAAATGATAAAGGGGATATCACCACCGACCCCACAGAAATACAAACTACCATCAGAGAATATTATAAACGCCTCTATGCAAATCAACTAGAAAATCTAGAAGAAATGGATAATTTCCTGGACACTTACACTCTCCCAAGGCTAAACCAGGAAGAAGTTGAATCCCTGAATAGACCAATAGTAGGCTCTGAAATTGAGGCAACAATTAATAGCCTACCCACCAAAAAAAGTCCAGGACCAGATGGATTCACAGCTGAATTCTACCAGAGGTACAAGGAGGAGCTGGTACCATTCCTTCTGAAACTATTCCAATCAATAGAAAAAGACGGAATCCTCCCTAACTCATTTTATGAGGCCAACATCATCCTGATACCAAAGCCTGGCAGAGACACAACAAAAAAAGAGAATTTTAGACCAATATCCCTGATGAACATTGATGCAAAAATTCTCAATAAAATACTGGCAAACCGGATTCAGCAGCACATCAAAAAGCTTATCCACCATGATCAAGTGGGCTTCATCCCTGGGATGCAAGGCTGGTTCAACATTCGCAAATCAATAAACGTAATCCAGCATATAAACAGAACCAAAGACAAGAACCACATGATTGTCTCAATAGATGCAGAAAAGGCTTTTGACAAAATTCAACAGCCCTTCATGCTAAAAACGCTCAATAAATTCGGTATTGATGGAACGTATCTCAAAATAATAAGAGCCATTTATGACAAACCCACAGCTAATATCATACTGAATGGGCAAAAACTAGAAAAATTCCCTTTGAAAACTGGCACAAGACAGGGATGCCCTCTCTCACCACTCCTATTCAACATAGTGTTGGAAGTTCTGGCTAGGGCAATCAGGCAAGAGAAAGAAATCAAGGGTATCCAGTTAGGAAAAGAAGAAGTCAAATTGTCCCTGTTTGCAGATGACATGATTGTATATTTAGAAAACCCCATCGTCTCAGCCCAAAATCTCCTTAAGCTGATAAGCAACTTCAGCAAAGTCTCAGGATACAAAATTAATGTGCAAAAATCACAAGCATTCTTATACACCAGTAACAGACAAGCAGAGAGCCAAATCAGGAATGAACTTCCATTCACAATTGCTTCAAAGAGAATAAAATACCTAGGAATCCAGCTTACAAGGGATGTAAAGGACCTCTTCAAGGAGAACTACAAACCACTGCTCAGTGAAATAAAAGAGGACACAAACAAATGGAAGAACATACCATGCTCATGGATAGGAAGAATCAATATCGTGAAAATGGCCATACTGCCCAAGGTTATTTATAGATTCAATGCCATCCCCATCAAGCTACCAATGAGTTTCTTCACAGAATTGGAAAAAACTGCTTTAAAGTTCATATGGAACCAAAAAAGAGCCCGCATTGCCAAGACAATCCTAAGTCAAAAGGACAAAGCTGGAGGCGTCACGCTACCTGACTTCAAACTATACTACAAGGCTACAGTAACCAAAACAGCATGGTACTGGTACCAAAACAGAGCTATAGACCAATGGAACAGAACAGAGTCCTCAGAAATAATACCGCACATCTACAGCCATCTGATCTTTGACAAACCTGAGAGAAACAAGAAATGGGGAAAGGATTCCCTATTTAATAAATGGTGCTGGGAAAATTGGCTAGCCATAAGTAGAAAGCTGAAACTGGATCCTTTCCTTACCCCTTATACGAAGATTAATTCAAGATGGATTAGAGACTTAAATGTTAGACCTATTACCATAAAAACCCTAGAAGAAAATCTAGGTAGTACCATTCAGGACATAGGCATGGGCAAGGACTTCATGTCTAAAACACCAAAAGCAACGGCAGCAAAAGCAAAAATTGACAAATGGGATCTAATTAAACTAAAGAGCTTTTGCACAGCAAAAGAAACTACCACCAGAGTGAACAGGCAACCTACAGAATGGGAGAAAATTTTTGCAACCTACTCATCTGACAAAGGGCTAATATCCAGAATCTACAAAGAACTCAAACAAATATACGAGAAAAAAACAAACAACCCCATCAAAAAGTGGGGAAAGGATATGAACAGACATTTCTCAAAAGAAGATATTCATACAGCCAACAGACACATGAAAAAATGCTCATCATCACTCGCCATCAGAGAAATGCAAATCAAAACCACCATGAGATACCATCTCACACCAGTTAGAATGGCAATCATTAAGAAGTCAGGAAACAACAGGTGTTGGAGAGGATGTGGAGAAATAGGAACACTTTTACACTGTTGGTGGGATTGTAAACTAGTTCAACCATTATGGAAAACAGTATGGCAATTCCTCAAGGATCTAGAACTAGATGTACCATATGACCCAGCCATCCCACTACTGGGTATATACCCAAAGGATTATAAATTATTCTACTACAAAGACACATGCACACGTATGTTTATTGCGGCAGTATTCACAATAGCAAAGACTTGGAATCAACCCAAATGTCCATCTGTGACAGACTGGATTAAGAAAATGTGGCACATATACACCATGGAATACTATGCAGCCATAAAAAAGGATGAGTTTGCGTCCTTTGTAGGGACATGGATGCAGCTGGAAACCATCATTCTTAGCAAACTATCACAAGAACAGAAAACCAAACACCGCATGTTCTCACTCATAGGTGGGAACTGAACAATGAGATCACTTGGACTCGGGAAGGGGAACATCACACACTGGGGCCTATCATGGGGAGGGGGGAGGGGGGAGGAGGGAGGGCTTGCATTGGGGAGTTATACATGATATAAATGATGAATTGATGGGTGCTGACGAGTTGATGGGTGCAGCACACCAACATGGCATAAGTATACATATGTAACAAACCTGCACGTTATGCACATGTACCCTAGAACTTAAAGTATAATAAAAAAAAATAAAAATAAAAATAAAAAAAAAAAAAAAAAAAAAAAAAAAAAGAAAGTTCTGTAGTCCCATCACTCAAAGATAATTGCTGCGTACATCCTTTTGAGTTTTTTTCCTCAGTGTATAAAAATACTGATTGTAAAAACGAGATCATACTTTAAATAACATTTTTTAACTTGCTGTTTTTGTTTAGCAATATATTATGGCTTTTTAATCCTTGTCAATATACAAAAAACTTTCTCCTAATTTTAGTGATCACATAATTTAGAATTGTATAATCTACTTTTACCCTAGGTCTATAAGGAAACTTCTCCCAGGGGAAAAAGACACAAAAAATACTTTTTTTTTTTTTTTTTTTTTTTTTACTTTTTGCTGTCACAAACAATGCCATAATGGGCATGACTGGGCATATATCTTTGGATAAAGACGCACATAACTCTGTAGTATAAATTCCTAGAAACAGAACTGCCAAATTGCTATCTGAAAGGCCCTACCAATCTACAGTTCTATCAATGGCATTTAAAAATGTCAATTCCTTACACCTCAGCAAACTAACAATTCTATTTTTCCAATTGGTTTTGGGGAAATAATCCATGCTAATTTATTTATTTTATTTTATTTTATTTTATTTTATTTTATTTTTTGGGGAGGCAGAGTCTCACTCCCGTCACCCAGGCTGGAGTGCAGTGGTGTGATCTCAGCTCACTGCAAGCTCTGCTCCCTGAGTTCATGCCATTCTCCTGCCTCAGTCTCCTGAGTAGGTGGGACTACAGGCGCCCGCCACCAAGCCCGGCTAATTTTTTTGTATTTTTAGTAGAGACGGGGTTTCACCGTGTTGTCCCTGGTGGTCTCTATCTCCTGACTTCGTGAACCACCCGCCTCAGCCTCCCAGAGTGCTGGGATTATAGGCATGAGCCACAGTGCCCGGCTGCTATTTTATTTTTAAAGTACATCAAAAAAATTATCTTCTGATATGACACCCTTCAAACATTTTTCCTTTGGAACATTTTACTACATATCTGTCCTGTAATGAGTGGTGCCCTACAAAAGATATGCCCACTAGGAACTTGTGAATGTGACTTACTTGCGAAAAGTGTCTTTGCAGATGTAAAGTTAAAAATCTCTAGATGAGATCATACTCGATTATAATGGGCCCTAAATCCAATGATGAATGTCATTATAAGAGAAAATGAGAGAGGACACAAATAGGTGACATGATGACAAAGGCAGAGATTGGAGAGATGCATCTGCAAACCAAGGAATGCGAAGATTGACCAGCAGCCATCAGAAGCTAGGAGAGGTGACTGATCACTCAGGGATCCTACAGAATGGGAGAAAAGTTTTGCAATCTATCCATTTAACAAAGGGCTCCAGAAGCTACAAAGAACTTAACAAATTTATGAGAAAAAAAAAAAACATCAAAAAGTGGGCAAAGGATATGAACAGACATTTTTCAAAAGAAAACATTTATGCAACCAACAAACATATGAAAAAAAGCTCTTCACTGGTCATTAGAGAAATGTAAATCAAAACCACAATGAAATACCATCTCATGCCAGTTAGAATGGCGATCATTAAAAAGTCAGAAAACAACAGGTGCTGGAGAGGATGTGGAGAAATATGAACACTTTTACACTGTTGGTGGGATTGTAAACTAGTTCAACCATTGTGGAAGACAGTGTGGCGATTCCTCAAGGATCTAGAACCAGAAATACCATTTGGCCCAGCAATCCTGGGTATATACTCAAAGGTTTATAAGTCATGCTGCTATAAAGACACATGCACATGTATGTCTATTGTGGCACTATTCACAACAGCAAAGACTTGGAACCAACCCAAATGCCCATCAATGATAGACTGGATAAAGAAAATGTGGCACATATACACCGTGGAAAACTATGCAGCCATAAAAAAGGATGAGCTCATGTCCTTTCCAGGAACATGGATGAAGCTGGAAACCATCATCCTCAGCAAACTAACACAGGTACAGAAAACCAAACACTGCCTGTTCTCACTCATAAGTGGGAGTGGAACAATGAGAACACATGGACACAGGGAGAGGAACACCCCACACCAGGGCCTATCAGGGGGTAGGAGACTGGGGAGGGATAGCATTAGGAGAAATACCTAATGTAGATGATGGGTTGATGGGTGCAGTAAACCACCATGGCATGTGTATACCTATGTAACAAACCTGCACATTCTGCACATGTACCCAAGAACTTAAAGTACAATTAGAAAAAAAAAAAAAGAAAAAGCTAGGAGAAGTGCATGGGCTTGATTCTCCTCAGAGCCTCTAGGAGGAACCACCCCTGCCAGCACCTTGACTTTGAACTCTGACCTCCAGAATTATGAGAGAATAAAATTGTGATTTTTTAAAAAGATTTTATTGCAGAGGTTCCAAGATGGCCCAATAGGAACAGCTCCAGTCTACAGCTCCCACAGTGAGCAATGTAGAGGATGGGGGATTTCTGCATTTCCAACTGAGGTACCAGTTTCATCTCACTGGGGTTTGTGGGACAGTGGGTGCAGCCCATTGAGTGTGAGCCAAATCAGAGCAGGGCATTACTTCACCCAGGCAGTGCGAGGGGTCAGGGAATTCCCTTTCCTAGCCAAGGGAAGATGTGACAGACAGTACTTAGAAAATTGGGACACTCTCACCCTAATACTGTGCTTTTCCAATGGTCTTAGCAACCGGTCACCAGGAGATTATATCCTGCGCCTGGCTCAGAGGGTCGCCCATGCCCACAGAGCCTTGATCACTGCTAGCACAGCAGTCTAAGAACAAACTGCAAGGTGACAGTGAGGCTGGGGGAGGGGTGTCTGCCATTGCTCAGGCTTGAGTAGGTAAACAAAGCAACCAGGAAGCTCGAACTGGTTGGAGCCCACCACAGCTCAAGGAGGCCTGCCTGTCTCTGTAGACTCCACCTCTGGGAGCAGGGCATAGCTGAGTAAAAGGCAGCAGAAACTTCTGCAGACTTAAACATCCCTGTCTGATAGCCTTGAAGAGAGTAGTGGTTCTCCCAGCACGGAGTTTGAGATCTAAGAATGGACAGACTGCCTTGTCAAGTGGGTCCCTGACCCCCGAGTAGCCTAACTGGGAGATACCTCCCAGTAGCAGCTGACTGACACCTCATACAGCTGGGTGCCCCTCTGAGACGAAGCTTCCAGAGGAAGGATCAGGCAGCAACATTTGCTGTTCTGCAATGTTTGCCATTCTGCAGCCTCCTCTGGTGATACCCAGACAAGCAGGGTCTGGAGTGGACCTTCAGCAAACTCCAACAGACCTGCAGCTGAGGGTCCTGACTGTTAGAAGGAAAACTAACTAACAGAAAGTACATCCACACCAAAACCCCATCTGTATGTCACCATCATCAAAGACCAAAGGTTGATAAAACCACAAAGATGGGGAGAAACCAGAGCAGAAAAGCTGAATATTCTAAAAATCAGAGTGCCTCTTCTCCTCCAAAGGAATGAAGCTCCTCACCAGCAATGGAAAAAAAGCTGGATGGAGAACAACTTTGATGAGTTGAGAGAAGAAGGCTTCAGACGATTGGTAATAAAACTTCTCCGAGCTAAAGGAGGATGTTCAAACCCATCACAAAGAAGCTAAAAACCTTGAAAAAAGATTAGATGAATGGCTAAATAGAATAAATAGCTCAGAAAAGACCTTAAATGACCAGACGGAACTGAAAACCATGACACAAGAACTTCGTGATACATGCACAAGCTTCAGTAGCCAATTCGATCAAGTGGAAGAAAGGGTATCAGTGATTGAAGATCAAATGAAGTGAGAAGAGAAGTTTAGAGAAAAAACAGTAAAAAGAAATGAACAAAGCCTCCAAGAAATATGGGACTATGTGAAAAGACCAAATCTACATCTGATTGGTGTACCTGAAAGTGATGGGGAGAATGGAACCAAGTTGGAAAACACTCTTCAGGATATTATCCAGGAAAACTTCCCCAACCTAGCAAGGCAGGCCAATATTGAAATTCAGGAAATACAGAGAATGCCACAAAGATACTCCTGAGGAGGAGCAACTCCAAGACACATAATTGTCAGATTCACCAAAGTTTAAATGAAGGAAAAGATGTTAAGGGCAGCCAGAGAGAAAGGTCAGATTAAACACAAATGGAAGCCCATCAGACTAACAGCAGATCTCTCAGCAAAAACTCTACAAGCCAAAAGAGAGTGGGGGCCAATATTCAACATTCCTAAAGAAAAGAATTTTCTTTTTTTTTTTTTTTTTACTTTTTTTTTTTTTTTATTATTATACTTTAAGTTCTAGGGTACATGTGCATAATGTGCAGGTTTGTTACATATGTATACTTATGCCATGTTGGTGTGCTGTACCCATCAACTCGTCAGCACCCATCAATTCATCATTTATATCATGTATAACTCCCCAATGCAATCCCTCCCTCCTCCCCCCTCCCCCCTCCCCATGATAGGCCCCAGTGCGTGATGTTCCCCTTCCCGAGTCCAAGTGATCTCATTGTTCAGTTCCCACCTATGAGTGAGAACATGCGGTGTTTGGTTTTCTGTTCTTGTGATAGTTTGCTAAGAATGATGGTTTCCAGCTGCATCCATGTCCCTACAAAGGACGCAAACTCATCCTTTTTTATGGCTGCATAGTATTCCATGGTGTATATGTGCCACATTTTCTTAATCCAGTCTGTCACAGATGGACATTTGGGTTGATTCCAAGTCTTTGCTATTGTGAATAGTGCCGCAATAAACATACGTGTGCATGTGTCTTTGTAGTAGAATAATTTATAATCCTTTGGGTATATACCCAGTAGTGGGATGGCTGGGTCATATGGTACATCTAGTTCTAGATCCTTGAGGAATTGCCATACTGTTTTCCATAATGGTTGAACTAGTTTACAATCCCACCAACAGTGTAAAGTGTTCCTATTTCTCCACATCCTCTCCAACACCTGTTGTTTCCTGACTTCTTAATGATTGCCATTCTAACTGGTGTGAGATGGTATCTCATTGTGGTTTTGATTTGCATTTCTCTGATGGCGAGTGACGATGAGCATTTTTTCATGTGTCTGTTGGCTGTATGAATATCTTCTTTTGAGAAATGTCTGTTCATATCCTTTCCCCACTTTTTGATGGGGTTGTTTGTTTTTTTCTCAGTATATTTGTTTGAGTTCTTTGTAGATTCTGGATATTAGCCCTTTGTCAGATGAGTAGGTTGCAAAAATTTTCTCCCATTCTGTAGGTTGCCTGTTCACTCTGATGGTAGTTTCTTTTGCTGTGCAAAAGCTCTTTAGTTTAATTAGATCCCATTTGTCAATTTTTGCTTTTGCTGCCGTTGCTTTTGGTGTTTTAGACATGAAGTCCTTGCCCATGCCTATGTCCTGAATGGTACTACCTAGATTTTCTTCTAGGGTTTTTATGGTATTAGGTCTAACATTTAAGTCTCTAATCCATCTTGAATTAATCTTCGTATAAGGGATAAGGAAAGGATCCAGTTTCAGCTTTCTACTTATGGCTAGCCAATTTTCCCAGCACCATTTATTAAATAGGGAATCCTTTCCCCATTTCTTGTTTCTCTCAGGTTTGTCAAAGATCAGATGGCTGTAGATGTGCGGTATTATTTCTGAGGACTCTGTTCTGTTCCATTGGTCTATAGCTCTGTTTTGGTACCAGTACCATGCTGTTTTGGTTACTGTAGCCTTGTAGTATAGTTTGAAGTCAGGTAGCGTGACGCCTCCAGCTTTGTCCTTTTGACTTAGGATTGTCTTGGCAATGCGGGCTCTTTTTTGGTTCCATATGAACTTTAAAGCAGTTTTTTCCAATTCTGTGAAGAAACTCATTGGTAGCTTGATGGGGATGGCATTGAATCTATAAATAACCTTGGGCAGTATGGCCATTTCCTGATATTGATTCTTCCTATCCATGAGCATGGTATGTTCTTCCATTTGTTTGTGTCCTCTTTTATTTCACTGAGCAGTGGTTTGTAGTTCTCCTTGAAGAGGTCCTTTACATCCCTTGTAAGCTGGATTCCTAGGTATTTTATTCTCTTTGAAGCAATTGTGAATGGAAGTTCATTCCTGATTTGGCTCTCTGCTTGTCTGTTACTGGTGTATAAGAATGCTTGTGATTTTTGCCCATTAATTTTGTATCCTGAGACTTTGCTGAAGTTGCTTATCAGCTTAAGGAGATTTTGGGCTGAGACGATGGGGTTTTCTAAATATACAATCATGTCATCTGCAAACAGGGACAATTTGACTTCTTCTTTTCCTAACTGGATACCCTTGATTTCTTTCTCTTGCCTGATTGCCCTAGCCAGAACTTCCAACACTATGTTGAATAGGAGTGGTGAGAGAGGGCATCCCTGTCTTGTGCCAGTTTTCAAAGGGAATTTTTCCAGTTTTTGCCCATTCAGTATGATATTAGCTGTGGGTTTGTCATAAATGGCTCTTATTATTTTGAGATACGTTCCATCAATACCGAATTTATTGAGCGTTTTTAGCAGGAAGGGCTGTTGAATTTTGTCAAAAGCCTTTTCTGCATCTATTGAGACAATCATGTGGTTCTTGTCTTTGGTTCTGTTTATATGCTGGATTACGTTTATTGATTTGCGAATGTTGAACCAGCCTTGCATCCCAGGGATGAAGCCCACTTGATCATGGTGGATAAGCTTTTTGATGTGCTGCTGAATCCAGTTTGCCAGTATTTTATTGAGAATTTTTGCATCAATGTTCATCAGAAGGACTGTCTGTTGGTCTGTTGGAGATTGCTTGAGGTCCACTCCAGACCCTGTTTGCCTGGGTATCAGCAGCAGAGGTTGCCGAAGATAGAATATTTCTGAACAGCGAGTGTACCTGTCTGATTCTTCCTTTGGAAGTTTCCTCTCAGGGGTGTACTCCACCCTGTGAGGTGTGGGGTGTCAGACTGCCCCTAGTGGGGGATTTCTCCCAGCTAGGCTACTCAGGGGTCAGGGACACACCTGAGCAGGCAGTCTGTCCGTTCTCAGATCTCAACCTCCGCGTTGGGAGATCCACGGCTCTCCCCAAAGCTGTCAGACAGAGTCGTTCGCGTCTGCACCGGCTCCTGCTACTTCCCCTGTTGGTCTTCAGCTGTGCGCTGTCCCCAGAGGTGGAGACTACAGAGACAGGCAGGCTTCCTTGAGCTGCTGTGAGCTCCACCCAGTTCGAGCTTCCCAGCGGCTTTGTTTACCTACTTAAGCCTCAGCAATGGCGGGCGCCCCTCCCCCAGCCTCGCTGCTGCCTTGCGGATAGATCGCGGCAGACTGCTGTGTTAGCAGTGAGGGAGGCTTCGTGGGCGTGGGACCCTCCCGGCCAGGTGTGGGATATATTCTGGTGTGCCTGTATGCTTACAGCGCAGTATTGGGGTGGGAGTTACCCGATTTTCCAGGTGTTGTGTGTCTCAGTTCCCCTGGTTAGGAAAACGGATCCCCTTCCCCCTTGCGCTTCCAGGTGAGGCGATGCCTCGCCCTGCTTCAGCTCTCGCTGGTCAGGCTGCAGCAGCTGACCAGCACCGATTGTCCGGCACTCCCTAGTGAGATGACCCCAGTACCTCAGTTGAAAATGCAGAAATCACCGGTCTTCTGTGTCGCTCGCGCTGGGAGTTGGAGACTAAGAAAAGAATTTTCAACCCAGAATTTCATATCCAGCCAAACTAAGCATCATAAGGGCAGGAGAAATAAAATCCTTTACAGACAAACAAATGCTGAGAGATTTTGTCACCACCAGGCCTGCCTTATAAGAGCTCCTGAAGGAAGCACTAAACATGGAAAGGAACAACTGATACCAGCCACTGCAAAAACATGCCAAATTTTAAAGACTATTGATGCTATGAAGAAACTGCATCAACTAACGAGCAAAATAACCAGCTAACATCATAATGACAGGATCAAATTCACACATAACAATATTAACCTTAAATGTAAATGGGCTAAATGCTCCAATTAAAAAACACAGACTGGCAAATCGGATAGAGTCAAGACCCACCAGTGTGCTGTAGTCAGGTGCTGTATGCACCCAATACAGGAGCATCCAGATTCATAAAGCAAGTCCTTAGAGACCTAAAAAGAGACTTAGACTCTCACACAATGATAATGGGAGACTTTAACACCCCACTGTCAATATTAGAGAGATCAAAGAGACAGAAAGTTAACAAGGATATCCAGGACTTGAACTCAGCTCTACATCAAGCAGACCTAGTAGACATCTACAGAACTCTCCACCCTAAATCAAAAGAATATACATTCTTCTCAGCACCACATTGTACTTGTTCCAGAACTGACCACATAGTTGGAAGTAAAGTACTCAGCAAATGTAAAAGGACAGAAATCACAACAAACTGTCTCTCAGACCACAATGCAATCAAATTAGAACTCAGGATTAAGAAACTCACTCAAAACCACACAACTACTTGGAAACTGGACAACTTGCTCCTGAATGACTACTGGGTACACAACGAAATGAAGGCAGAAATAAAGATGTTCTTTGAAACCAATGAGAACAAAGGCACAACATACCAGAATCTCTGGCACATTTAAAGCAGTGTGCAGAGGGAATTTCTAGCACCCAATGCCCACAAGAGAAAGCAGGAAAGATCTAAAATCGACACAATTAAAAGAACTAGAGAACTAGAGAAGCAAGAGCAGACACATTCAAAAGTTAGCAGAAGGCAAGAAATAACTAAGATCAGAGGAGAACTGAAGACATAAAAAAACTGAGCAAACTATCACAAGGACAGAAAACCAAACACCGCATGTTCTCACTCATAGGTGGGAATTGAACAATGAGAACGCTTGGACACAGGTTGGGGAACATCACACACTGGGGCCTGTAGTGGGGTGGGGGTGGGGGGAGGGATAGCATTATAAGATATACCTAATGTAAATGACGAGTTAATGGGTGGAGCACACCTACATGGCACATGTATACATATGTAACAAACCTGCACGTTGTGCCCGTGTACCCTAGAACTTGAAGTATAATAAAAATAAATAAATAAAAATAAAATAAAATTTTATTATTATACATTAAGTTCTGAGATATAAATGCAGAACTTGCAGGTTTGTAACATAGGTATATAAAGCCATGGTGGTTTGCTGTACCCATCAACCCATCATCTAGGTTTTAAGCCTTGCACGGTTAGGTGCTTGTCCTAATGCTCTCCCTCCCCTTTCCCCCCACACCCCAAAAGGCGCTGGTGTGTGTTGTTCCCCTCCCTGTGTCCATGTATTCTCATTGTTCAACTGCCACTTATGAGTGAGAACATGTGGTGTTTGGTTTTCTGATCCTGTATGTGTTTGCTGAGAATGATGGTTTCCAGCTTCATCCATGTCCCTGCAAATGACATGAACTCATTCTTTTTATAGCTGCACAGTATTCTATGGTGTATATGTGCCACATTTTCTTTATCCAGTCTATCATTGATGGGCATTTGGGTTGGTTCCAAGTCTTTGCTATTGTGAATAGTGCTGCAGTAACCATACATGTGCATGTGTCTTTATAGTAGAATGATTTAAAATCTTTTGGGTATATACCCAGTAATTGAGTGATGGGCCAAATGGTATTTCTGGTTCTAGATCCTTGAGGAATCACCACACTATCTTCCACAATGTTTGAACTAATTTACACTCCTACCAACATTGTAAAAGCGTTCCTATTTCTCCACATCCTCTCCAGCATCTGCTGTTTCCTGACTTTGTAATGATTGCCATTCTAACTGGCGAGAGATGGTATCTCATTGTGGTTTTGATTTGCATTTCTATGTTGAATAGGAGTGGTGAGAGATGACATCCTTGTCTTGTGCCCATTTTCAAAGAGAATGCTTTCAGGTTTTGCCCATTCAGTATGATATTGGCTGTGGGTTTGTCATAACTAGCTCTTATTATATTGAGATACATTACATCAATACCTAGTTTATCGAGAGTTTTTAGCATGAAGGGCTTTTGAATTTTGTCGAAGGCCTTTTCTGCATCTATTGGGATAATCATGTGGGTTTTGTTGTTGGTTCTGTTTATGTGATGGATTATGTTGATTAATTTGCATATGTTGAACCAGCCTTGCATTCCAGGGATGAAGCCAACTTGATCGTGTTGGATAAGCTTTCTGATATGCTGCTGGATTCAGTTTGCCAGTATTTTATTGAGGATTTTCGCATTGATGTTCATCAGGGATATTGGCCTAAAATTCCCTTTTTTTGTTGTTGTTGTGTCTCCACCAGGCTTTGGTATCAGAATGATGCTGGCCTCATAAAATGAGTTAGGGAGAACTCCCTCTTTTTCTATTGATTGGGATAGTTAGAGAAGGAATGATACCAGCTCCTCTTTTTACCTCTGCTAGATTTCAGCTGTGAATCCATCTGGTCCTTGACGTTTTTGGTTGGTAGGCTATTAATCATTGCCTCAATTTCAGACTAGATCTGTTATTGGTCTATTCAGAGATTCAACTTCTTCCTAGTTTAGTCTTGGAAGGGTGTATGTTTCCAGGAATATATCCATTTCTTCTAGATTTTCTAATTTATTTGCATAGAGGTGTTTATAGTATTCTCTTATGGTAGTTTGTATTTTTGTGAGATTGGTGATGATGTCCCCTTTATCATTTTTTATTGTGTCTATTTGATTCTTCTCTCTTTTCTTCTTTATTTGTCTTGCTAGTGGTCTATTTTGTTGATCTTTTCAAAAAACCAGCTCCTAGATTCATTGATTTTTTTGAAGGGTTTTTTGTGTCTCTATCTCCTTCAGTTCTGCTCTGATCTTAGTTATTTCTTGCCTTCTGCTAATTTTTGAATGTGTTTGCTCTTGCTTCTCTAGTTCTTTTAATTGTGATGTTAGGGTGTCAATTTTAGATCTTTCCTGCTTTCTCTTATGGGCATTGAGTGCTATAAATTTCCCTCTACACACTGCTTTAAATGTGTCCCAGAGATTCTGGTATGTTGTGTCTTTGTTCTCATTGGTTTCAAAGAACATCTTTATTTCTGCCTTCATTTTGTTGTGTACCCAGTAGTCATTCAGGAGCAGGTTGTCCAGTTTCCAAGTAGTTGTGTGGTTTTGAGTGAGTTTCTTAATCCTGGGTTCTATCTTGATTGCACTGTGATGTGAGGGACAGTTTGTTGTGATTTCTGTTCCTTTACATTTGCTGAGGAGTGTTTTACTAGCAATTACATGGTCAATTTTAGAATAAATGTGCTGTGCTGCTGAGAGGAATGTATATTCTGTTGATTTGGGTTGTAGAGTTCTGTAGATGTCTATTATGTCCACTTGGGCCAGAGCTGAGTTCAAGTCCTGGATATCCTTGCTATCCTTCTGTCTCTTTCATCTGTCTAATATTGACAGTGGGGTGTTAAAGTCTCCCATTATTATTATGTAGGAGAATAAGTCTCTGTAGGTCTCTAGGGACTTGCTTTATGAATCTGGATGCTCCTGCACTTGGATGCATATATAGGATAGTTAGCTCTTCTTGGTGAATTGATCCCTTTACCATTACGTAGTGGCCTTGTCTCTTTTGATGTTTCTTGGTTTAAAGTCTGTTTTCTTAGAGACTAAGATTGCAAATCCTACATTTTTTGCTTTCCATTTGCTTGGTAAATATTTCTCCATCCCTTTATTTTGAACCCATGTGCATCTTTGCAAATGAGATGTGTCTCCTTAATACAGCACACGGATGGGTCTTGAATCTTTATCCAATTTGCCATTCTGTGTCTTTTAATTGAGACATTTAGCCCCTTTACATTTGAGGTTAATATTGTTATGTGTGAATTTTATCCTGTCATTATGATGCTAGCTGGTTATTTTGCCTGTTTGTCATGCAGTTTCTTCATAGCATCGATGGTCTTTACCATTTGGCATGTTTTTACAGTGGCTGGTACCCACTCTTCCTTTCCATGTTTAGTGCTTCCTTCAGGAGTTCTTGAAAGGCACGCCTGGTGGTGACAAAATCTCTATCATTTGCAGGTCTGTAAAGGATTTTATTTCTCCTTCACTTCTGAAGCTTAGTTTGGCTGTATATGAAATTCTGGGTTGAAAATTCTTTTCTTTAAGAATGTTGAATATTGGTCCCCACTCTTTTCTTGCTTGTAGGGTTTCTGCTGAGAGATCTGCTGTTAATCTGATGGGCTTAATCTGAAAAGTTGGGTAACCCGACTTTTCTCTTCGGCTGCCCTCAACATTTTTTCCTTCATTTCAACCTTCGTGAATCTGATGATTATATTACTTGGGGTTGCTCTTCATGAGGAGTATCTTTGTGATGTTCTCTGTATTTCTTGAATTTGAATGTTGGCCTGCCTTGCTAAGTTAGGGAAGTTCTCCTGAATAATATCCTGAAGAGTGTTTTCTAACTTGGTTCCATTCTCCCCATCACTTTCTGGTACACAAATCAAACATAGTTTTGGTCTTTTTACATAGTCCCATATTTCTTGGAGGCTTTGTTCATTTGTTTTCACTCTTTTTTCTCTAATCTTGTCTTCTCACTTTATTTCATTAATTTGATCTTGAATCACTGATATCCTTTCTTCCACTTGATTGAATTGGCTATTGAAGTTTGTGCATGTGTCACGAAGTTCTCATGCCATGGTTTTCAGCTCCATCAGGCCATTTAAGGTCTTCTCTACACAGTTTATTCTAGTTACCCATTCATCTAGCAGTTTCTCAAGGTTTTTAGCATCCTTGTGATGGGTTAGGACATGCTTCTTTAGCTCAGGAGAAGTTTGTTGTTACCGACCCTCTGAAGCCTACTTCTGTCATCTCCTCAAAGTCATTCTCTTTCCAGTTTCATTCCCTTGCTGGTGAGGAGCTGCAATCCTTTGGAGGAGAAGAGACACTCTGTTTTTTGGAATTCTCAGTTTTTCTGCTCTGGTTTCTCCCCATCTTTGTGGTTTTATCTACCTTTGGTCTTTAATGTTGGTGACCTACAGATAGGGTTTTAGTGTGGATGTCATTTTTGTTGATGTTGATGCTATTCCTTTCTGTTTGTTAGTTTTCCTTGTAACAGTCAAGCCTCTCAGCTGCAGGTCTGTTGTAGTTTGCTGGAGGTCCACTCCAGACCCTGTTTGCCTGGGTATCACCAGTAGAGGCTGCAGAACAGCAAATATTGCTGCCTGATGCTTCCTCTGGAAGCCTTGTCCCAGAAGCGCATCTGCCTGTGTGAGGTGTCTGTCAGCCCCTACTGGGAGATGTCTCTCAGTCAGGTACACGGGGATCAGGGACCTGCTTGAGGAGGCAGTCTGTCTGTTCTCGGAGCTCGAACACCATGCACCATGTTGAGAGAACCACTGCTTTCTTCAGAGCTGTCAGACAAAGATGTTTAAGTCTGCAGATGCTGTCTGCTGCATGTTGTTCTACTATGCCCTGCCCCAAGAGGTGGAATCTATAGAGGCAGTAGGCCTTGCTGAGCTGTGGTGTGCTCTGCCCAGTTTGTGCTTCCCAGTCTCTTTTTTTACACTGTGAGCTACTCAAGCCTCAGCAATGGTGGACGCCCGTCCCTGCCCCTGTCAAACTGCAGCATTGCAGATCGATCTCAGACTGCTGAGCTAGCAGTGAGCAAGGCTCCATGGGCATGGGACCCACCGAGCCAGGCATGGGACCCACCAAACCAGGAATGGGCAGGTATCTCCTGGTCTACTGGTTGCTAAGACTGTGGGAAAAGCGCAGGCTTTGGTCAGGAGTGTAGCGTTTCTCCAGGTACAGTCTCTCATTGCTTCCCTTGGCTAGGAAAGGGAAATCCACTAACCCCTTACTCTTCCCAGGTAAGGTGACACCCCACCCTGCTTCAGCTCACCCTCCATAGGGCTGCACCCACTGTCCAACCAATCGCAGTGAGATGAACCAGGTACCTCAGTTGGAAATGCAGAAATCACCCATCTTCTGTATAGATCTTGCTGGGATCTGCAGACCAGAGTTGTTCTTATTAGGACATCTTGGGAGAGACTCTTGATTTGCATTTCTCTAATGACCAGTGATGGTGAGCTGTTTTTCATGTGTTTGTTGGTCACATAAATATCTTCTTTTAAGGAGTGTCTGTTCATATTCTTCACCCATGTTTTGATGGCGTTGTTTGTACTTTTTTTTTTTTTTTTTTTTTTTGGAAATTTGTTGAAGTTCTTTGTAGATTCTGGATATTAGCCCTTTATCAGATGGATAGATTGCAAACATTTTCTCCCTTTCTGTAGGTTGCCTGTTCACTCTGATGATAGTTTATTTTGCTGTGCAGAAGCTCTTTAGTATAATTAGATCCCATTTGTCAATTTTGGCTTTTGTTGCCACTGCTTTTGGTGTTTTAGTCATGAGGTCTTTGCCCATGTCTATGTCCTGAATGGTATTGTCTAGGTTTTCTCATAGGGTTTTTATGCTTTCGGGCTTTACATTTAAGTCTTTAATCCATCTTGTGTTAATTTTTGTATAAGGTATAAGGAAGGGTTTCAGTTTCAGTTTTCTGCATATGGCTAGCCAGTTTTCCCAACATCATTTATTAAATAGGGAATCCTTTCCCCATTGTTTTTGTCAGGTTTGTCAAAGATCACATGGTTGCAGACGTGTGGTGTTATTTCTGAGGCCTCTGTTCTCTTCCATTGGTCTATACATCTGTTTTGGTACCAGCACCATACTGTTTTGGTTACTGTAGGCTTGTAGTATATTTAGAAGTCAGGTATCATGATGCCTCCAGCTTTGTTCTTTTTGCTTAGGATTAGCTAGGCTATACAGGTTCTTTTTTGATTCCACATGAAATTTAAAGTAGTTTTTTTCTAGTTCTGTGAAGAAAGTCAATGGTAGTTTGATGGGGATAGCATTGAATCTATAAATTACTTTGGGCAGTGTGGCCATTTTCAAGATATTGGTTCTTCCTATCCATGAGCATGGAATGTTTTTCCATTTGTTTGTGTCCTTTCTTATTTCCTTGAGCAGTGGTTTGTGGTTCTCCTTGAAGTGGGGGTCCTTCACATCCCTTGTAAGTTGTATTCCTAGGTATTTTATTTTCTTTGTAGCAATTGTGAATGGGAGTTCACTCAAGATTTGGCTCTCTGTTGTGCTGTCTTTTTAAGCCATCCAGTTTGTGGTAATTTGTTATTGCATCCAAGGAAACATCTCTCTAAGCATTTTTCTGTTCTGATGTACCTGAGTGGTGTGTATATACTTTAACACCAGTAGGATAACTGTTCACATGCTACTTTGCATATTGCTTTTTAAATTTAACAATATAGCCATGTTAATTAGGACAGCACATAATCCTTTTATTCACAGATGTAGATGAAAATGTTTTTAATGACATAGAACTTGCATGCCATAAAATTCACCACTTGAAGTATATAATGCAGTGGATTTTAGTGTATTTGTAAGGTTGTGCAACCATCATCTATCTAATTTCAGAATATTTTCATCAGCCTGAAAAGAAACTCTGTACCTATTAAGTCATTCTCCATTTCTCTCTTCCACCAGCCTCTGGCTTCCACAAGTCTTAGTGTCTGTTTCTATGGATTTGCCTATTGTGGACATTTCATATAAATATCATCATATAACATGTGGTCTTTTGTGTCTGGCTTCTTTCACTTAGCATAATATCTCCATGGTCCAAATAAGTTTTCACTTGTGTAAGTGTTTCATTCCTTTCCATTATTAAATGTTACATTGTATGGATATACCAGGTTTGTTCATACATTCATCAATTGATGAATAGTTTGATTGTTTCCCACTTTGTGGCTATAATGTATAATGCTGCTGTGAACACACATGTCCAAGTTTTTGAGTGGACTTACATTTTTAATTCTTTGGGGGTATATATCTAAAAATGGAATTGCTGGGTCATATAACTATTCTAGGTTTAAGTTTTTGAGCCTACTCTCCACATGAACTGCACCATTTTACCATCCCACCAGCAGTGAATGAGGATTCCAATTTCTCCACATCCTTGCTAACACTTGTTATGTTCCTGGTTTTAAATAAATTATAGGCATCCTAGTGGATATGAATGGGCATCTCATCGTGGCTTTGATTTGCATTTCCCTAATGATTAATGATTTCAGGCACATAGTCACTTTTGATGCTTCCAAATATTCTATTGTTTGTATGTACCATGCTTTATTCCATAATTTGTTTAAGCAGTTCCCCACTGATAGGCCTGTAGGATGTTCTAAAATCTTTTATCATATAAGTAGTTTTGCAGTGTATCCATTTAGTTTGCTCAATGAAGAAATTTCCTTCGGGTAAACTCCTGAGATTAAGATTGCTAGTGCAAAAGCATGCTCATTTTACCTTTGACACATATTGCCAAACAATCTTCCTGAATAGTAGGGTTTATTTTCTGGTGGTTCCTGTTTCTCTCAATGCTGTTTAACAATGTCACAACTAAGCAACTTTGAACCTGGGTGTTCAAGAAATGTCATATTTCCATATTTACTTAAAATCAACTTAAATTAGACTTAGTGGTCTAATCTGTTGATGTGGGGAAGAGGATTACATTATAGCCCTAAATGGGGATTTCTTTAAAGCCTGTCCCCCCACCTCATGCTACAATGTCTCTCCAAGTCCCTGGGGTTCTTAAAATGGTGCCAATGGAGCAGAGAGCGCCCTCTCTCCTTCTGTCCACAAGGCTACCACAGAGATGTTTATTCTCCAAAGTCTCATGGTCCTTTGGATTCTGACAATTCTGCTGCTCTTTCCATGCTACACTTGAGGATCTTTTAAAAACTAAACCTAGGGCTGGGGTCCTTACTTCCTAGGGTGCTGCCTCAGTGGGGCTTAAGTCCCTGCTGCCCTCATGACTCTTTGAATCTCAGCTTTCTTCATTTTCTCAATAAATCAGTTCTGTCTCTCTCTCCTCCTCTGTTTCTATCTGCCTCTATTTCTCTTTGCAGTCATCTCTCTACCGCTTTATGAAGCCAGACATAATCTCCTTAATAAGTTTAGTTGCATACAAATGACAGGAAAAGTTAGGCAGATTTTGCTTTACGAAACCTGGTAAAATCCATGAGATAACAAAACAGGGAGACTGGAATTGGGGTAGAACATACTTACAGGGAGAACAAACACACATTAGTTGTTCTGATTATTTTGCTTCGTTATGTTTGTCAATCTTTGTCAGCTTTGCTAATCTGACATACACACACAACATGTAACTTTACTCATTTTCTATCGAGTTGTTTATTGTTCTCTCTATTGATTATACATATTTTTAATCTGTGAATCTTATAAATATTGGATTGTATTTTGTTTTGTTTCAGTTTCTATATATTTTATTTAGTGATATTGGTCAACTTTTCCTATGTTTATTATTCATTTTTGAACCTATTATGTTAGCGGCCTTTTCCTATTCTTTGCCCACTTCCTAATGAGTATTTCACTTTTTCTTATTATGAGGTGCCCTTTATAACAAAGATATTCAACCCTTCAAAGGCATCACAAATATTTTCTCCCTGTTAGTTATTTGCTGGCCAAGGTTTCTATGGCTTTTAAGTTTCTAATTTTATGTAATCAATTGTCAATATTTTCCTTTATGGTTTTGGACTTTTTATGGAGGGTCACAGTATACCTTTTTACCCTTAGAAATCGTCTCCCAAGTTTTGTTTCTGTGCTATCCTACTTTATTCTTTGTATTCTTTATTTGCATATTCAAAATATGCAAATATTTTGTCTGGATTGTTTGTGTGTGTGCGTATGTGTGCTGTGTAAGGAAAGACTTAATTTTTTTTTCTATTTTGGTTATCAAATTTCCCAAAATTATTTATTGATCAATTCATCAGTTTTCTGCCGATTTGAAGTTTTGCCTTTTTCCTCTATTACGTTTTCAAATTACTGTTACTCATGTTTTAATTCTATGTACATATTAATCCTATGTATTTCCTTTATTTCTAGCCATCTTACTGAACTGTGATGTTAATAAATCAACTATTTCTCTTGGTTTTGTGTATATGAGGATAATAGATAGCATCATCTAAGAAAGATAGTTTTAACCCTCAAGTAAATATCAATGAAAATTTACTGTTTTCTATATTGGTTTTACATATTTCTTGTTAAATATATAATAAATGCTTCCTAATTTTTATTATTGTTGGGAATAGAGTAGACACGTGAGTGAGTGTGAGTCTGTCTGTCATAATGCATAACTAGAACCTCGTTAACAGTATTAAATAATGAAGACACATGTTTTCAGTGTTTCTGCTGAGCCTCTTCTTCACCTTTTAAAACATCTTTGGTTCCTAGTGAATACACAGTTAAAATATTTACGAGAAGTGTCAAGTTGGCCTCCCCCAATTTTTAGCAATTTATACCCCTACAAGAGTTTGCAAGAATGTCTATTCCTTACACTCATGTTGTGAAAGGTTGTGATGTGTCCATTTATCTGTCATGAAAATGTAAATCATTTGAAAGAGTAAATCAAATCACCCCAGTAATAATTTGACATATTTCTCTCCCATTGCTTGGTTTTACTATCCTTGTGCTCCAACTATGGGCTCAAATTCTTTGCTATGTGTTGCCATTTTCTCCACTCAGCTCATAGCTTCCTATCTAGCCTCCATCTTGACTCTAACCTAGTCATTCCTCTTTTTTGTTTGCTTCACTAACTCAACCTCTCTTATAGAAGATGGAATTGGCCTAGTCAGTCAGATTCTGGCCCAGTGGAGAAGACTGTGTCAAGGATTGGGTTCTTGAGGGACCAGAGGTGGAACTAAGTCAAAGTCTCTAGGTTGAACCACAGAAGATAACCTGTACAAACAATAGGAAGACCATATGCAAACATAGGATCCAAGCTTAAAAACCCAAACATAGCCAACTCACTCCTGAGACTGTCAGCTCCTCTCCAACTTGGAGCCATAACAAGTCTAGAGCTGGTATAGTTTTTTTGCTCTCCCAAGTCTCCCAGGACCGAGGATCTCTGTGGCTTTCCATCTGACCATGCTAAGAGCAAACTTGTCCTCAAGAACGAAGATGGAATTTCAGTCATACCTTCATGTTCTAAACAGCAGGCTAGAGGAAGGGAAAAAGAGGAGGCAAAAAGTCTGTGACAATTGCCTCTGATAGAAGGTTACTGGATGCTGGTCAGGACACTTTCATGTAAATTCCATTGGTTGAAACTTAGTGACATGGCCATACCAAGTTATAAGGGAGGTTGAAAGTGTAGGTTTTGTTCCAAGTGGCTGTCTGCTTTGCTAGAAATTCTATTAATTTGCAAGAAGGGGAGAATACATATTGAGAGGTAATTAGCAATTATTGCCACAAGGACCTACTAAATTAGGAAATGAATTAGGCTTCACAGTTTAACAGAGAAAGACAGGTATATGGATGAACAAGTGAAATAAATTTCTATATTATGGCTGTGGTTGAGTGAAGTATACAATAGGGGGCTGGAGTACAAAGGAAGAATTGATCAGTTCTGCTGCTAAAGAAAAAGACCTGGAAGTTTTGTAGAAGAAAAGACATTTCAACTAAGTCTTGAACATTGAGAAGATTTTTGCCAGGTGCTCTGTAAGGAAAAATATTTGAGGTTGTAGGAGCAGCATAGGCATACAGGAATAAAATATGATGGTGCCTTCAAAAATATGGAAACATCTCCGTCTGGGTGGTAAGCGCAAGGGAAGTGAGTAGCACAGCAGTAAATGGACCAATAGGGAGAGACCAGAAATGAACAGCCATGTGTGCCCTACTTAAGAGTCTGGACTTTGATCTCTAGGTAATAGACATCAGACTTGAATACTAGAATTACAAGATTAGATCTGATATTTGTTTTCAAGAATAATTTTAAAGGTCTATAACTGGATAAAAGCCAGCGGCAGGAGGAAGTGTTCAGGTAGCCTCTTAGATTTTTAGCATGGAGGTCTACATTAATGAGATATCAGTCAGGGTTTGCCGCAGAAACAGAAGTTGTAGGACTCTGGGTCCTGGCAAGTTGGAAGTATGTAGGATAGGCCTGCAGGCTGGAACTCTCAAGCAGGAGCTGCTGCTGCTGTCTTGAAACTGAATTTCTTCTTCTTCAAGGAGGACTGTTTTGCTCTTATGACTTTGCAACTGATTGGATGAAACCCATTCAGATTATCAAAGATAATTACTTGAAGTCAACTGATTGTAGATGTTAACCACATCTGTAAAATACTTTCATAGTAAAACCTTGATTAGTGTTTATGTGAATAACTGGGTATTACAGACTATCCAAACTGACACATGAAACTGATCATCACAGATGGTGACACTACTAACTCTACAGAGAATACTGGAAACACAAACTTAGTAGCTAATGAGAGAAAATAATGTGCTTGGCCAGGCACGGTGGCCCACTGCCTATAATCCCAGCACTTTGGGAGGCCGAGGCAGGCGAATCACTTGAGGCCAGGAGTTTGAAACCAGCCTGGTCAACGTGGAGAAACCCCAGTTCGCTGATGAAAGGTTTTTCCTAGTGGCAATTTGGCTGGCAGCTGCCAGGGCTGGGCTGGAGCACACTGAGGGTGGGGGAGGGGAGGAATTAATCCCACCCAAAGATGCTGGGATGAAGTGAAAATGAAAAAAAATGAGAAAGGGTCTAATTATAATGTCTCAACTTAATTAAGAAACCATGATAGTAGAGAGATGAATTGTCATGCTACTGCCATGGCAATCACTTCCAGTGTCTTCAGCTACTAAAGAGGACTCTTTTTCAGACCCGATTTCTCCATTTGGCTAAACTTAAATTAAAACTCTGTGTGTGTGTGTGTGAGTGTGTGTGTGTGTCTGTAGACATATATATATATATATATAACATATATATAATAGTATTCTAATTGACACCAATTAGCATATCTTGGATGTTGTGTTTATCTCTGAATCACTTTTTGTAATCAGGCAGACATGAGATTTGATTGGTCAGGTCTAAACTTAAAACTCTGTGTGTGTGTGTGTGTGTGTGTGTTTATGTGTCTGTAGACATATATATAATTGTAGTCAGTAATACAATTTAATTGTACAATTACTTTTACTTCATGGCAACTAGATTCTAATTTGTTACAGGATTTTTTGTGACTGTAATTGTGTTAATTCTTGGATTTTGACTACACTTTTCATAATTTGCATGGAAAGGGCTAAAATGGATGCTCAATTGTCTATAATATCTTATATCCACAAGAATTTACAGTGCTTTTTTTTAAAAAAAATAAGTAAACAATAAAAGAACATTTAACCTTTCAATCTTCACATATCCTCATGAGGGAAGCATCAGTATTTCTACTTACAGATGAAGAAACTGAGGCTCAGAGATAAATGATTATGTTTCCTAATCCTCACTACGGTGTTAATATCTGGGTTAAACATCTGGGCAGCAACACCAGAAAGCCCCTCTGCTGTGCTTCAGGATCACTCTTATCACTGCATAAAGGTGAGAATGGCTTCCTTCTACACCCAGTCTGTTACTCTGGTTGGGCTATTTATGCATCTGAGCGATTGTCAACGGTGCACCAAGAGGAGGCAGGCAATTACTTTTTCACCAACTATCAATAGTAGATAATCATATTAAGAATGACACAGAGTTTCATTAAAATGATAACCACTCACTTTTAAAAGAATAAAATAGAACATCAGATTCCTAACGACTTGGCTGTTTACATGTCTTTGTGGTACCTAAGTCTGAGTCTAAGCAACTTTGTCTTCACATTTGATTTAAAAGAGGAAATTCTTCTCACTCCCTTACAGCTTTCTGTTTCATGCTAAAGACCAAGAAAAGTCAAATGAAGTAAAGATTATGACTAAATAGGATAAATAAAAATGGAAAAATTGTGTGTCAGACATGAAAACTTAAGAAGAGCTATGATATTCCTACATTGTTACTCCTCTTACACTTCCCAGGGTATGCTACATTTTTGCTAAAAGTCAGGAGGTTTAGAAACCACACAGAGAAACATTCCTTGGAAAGGGGAACTCTTCAATCGTCTAAGATTACAGATCTTTGAACTGGAATGGTATGCAGTTGAGTTTTCCATTCACGGTTCCAGGAAAAAATGGGATATTTTTCCTATTAAGAATACTGTTATTTAGTTATTTTGAAGTATACAGTACATACATGCTTTTTTATAAAACCACTAGATTTCATAAGTAGCACACATTCAAGTATTCCAAAATCTCTCCACTGCTTTCAAATCAGATCTGGGGCTTGACTATAGAAAAAAATTTCATTTCAAGTACAGAACAGAAGCTGAAGTATATATCATATGGCTCATAAAATACTTAAATTTTACTATTTATTTCTTGAGAATGACTCAGCCATTCATATTTATTATACTAAAATGCTGTACAACTACTGCCAATAAATATTGGAAGAGCTGAACAATCCAGACACAATGTGGTAATTATTCTGTCTTGACAAAACTTTTCATAAGTCTTGAGAAAAAAGGAGCATTGCTTTGAAACTGAAAAATAATCGTAACTAAGTAAAATATAATGGAAGCACTGCAGTTTAAGCCAATTTTCCTTTCTGTTTTGCCCAACTACATGTGAAGTAAACTATATATATAGTAAGTTACTTAAACTCTCTAAACCCCAGTTTCTTTTCCTATAAAATATGGAAAATAGAAACAGCCCAACCAAAAGCATAGGACTGTTTCAACTGCTAATTAAAAATACCCAAATCAAAATGGCAAAAGGAAAGAAAAAGAATGCGTTGACTCCTGTAGATGAAAATCCAGGAGTAGCTTGGCATCACTGTGGTTGGATCCTGGTTCAAACAATGTCATTAGAACTGAGTCACTCTCTATGCCTTGGCCCTGCTTTTCTCGGTTAGACCAAAGTCTTTGGCAGGCTCTCCTCATGGGGCAAGATGGCCTCCAATAACTCCAGGATTATATCCAACTGGCTTCAGAAAGAGGTCTGTTTCTCAACTGTTACAATGGTAGTCCAATAATTGATTGGCAATGACCCCAATTAGCATGACTCAGATGTTGTGTTTATCTCTGAATCACTCTTTGTAATCAGGCAGACATGAGATTTGATTGGTCAGGTCTAGGCCATATGCCTATCCTATAATTTGTGTGGAGAGCCAGCCCCAGCCAAACAGTGGGAATTTGAGAGTAGATGAAGAATAGTAGCTCCCCATAGAAAATCTAGGTGCCATTATGACAAACAATATATTAGATATAAAATATTATTATACATATAATATGTAGTCATGATAATCAAATAAGATAAAATATGTATGTAAGATATCATGACTATAATGGATTATTTTTTGTTATGCCAGATGTTATTTAATTAAAATGTATCTAAAAAGAGTTTATGTTTTCAGTAATGCCATTCGGCATTTTATAACTTGAAACCTCTGAATTAAACACCTCTTAGGGATCTCCATTTCATTTTGCCAAGTTCTCCTCTGTAGTCTTGGTGGCAAACTCTCATGGTGCTGACTGCAGAAGAAAAGACCGCTAAGTATTATCTTCAGCAAAAGAGTTCGAATTCCTCTGAAAGAATTAAGCAAACTTGTGACAAGCAAATAACAAAGCACTTTAAAAGAGTTGAAGATAGTGATGTGACCTTATTTTGCAATTATGCAATATGTCATTCTTTGAACAAATCTGCATGAAGCAGGCATTTTGATGTTTGTATTGTACATTTGTTATTTGAGCACTTACCTGAAAACTGGCTTTCTTGAATTTCAAGTGTTCTAGATACTGGCTAAATGGTCACCAGCCCTAGTTCCTATTCCTGGGCACATATAAGGTCTGGATGAACCAGCCCCTTTGCATTGGGTTGAGATCAGGTGACTCTGTTGGGTAGATGGACTATGGGCAGAGGTGATGTAAGCTGCTTCTAGATCTGGCAGTTCTTCAGTCCTGTTGTCCAATGTGACACCCTCACAAATCACATCTCAAAGATTCATAAGATTGTAGGAACCTGAACCCCTGAGGTGGCAGGAAATCTGTCAAAAGGAACTACCAGACCCACTTGAAATGTTACAAAAGTAAATACATTTAAAATTTTTTTTTTTAATTATTATAATTTAAGTTCTTGGATACATGCGCAGAATGTGCTGGCTTGTGACATAGGTATACATGTGCCATGGTGGTTTGCTGCACCAGAAACCCATCATCTACATTAGGTATTTCTCCTAGTGCTATCCCTCCCCTAACTCCCCACCCCATGACAGGCCCCGATGTGTGATGTTTCCCTCCCTATGTCCATGTGTTCTCATAGTTCAGCTCCCACTCATGAGTGAGAATAAGAAGTGTCTGGTTTTCTGTTTCTGTGTTAGTTTGCTGAGAATGATGGTTTCCAGCTTTATCCATGTCTCTACAAAGGACATGAACCCATCCTTTTTGGCTGCATAGTATTCCATGGTATATATATATGCCACATTTTCTTTTTCCAGTCTATCATGATGGTCATTTGGGTTGGTTCAAGTCTTTGCTATTGTGAATAGTGCTGCAATAAACATATGTGTGCATGTGTCTTTATAGTAGAATGATTTGTAACCCTTTGGGTATATACCCAGTAATAGAATTGCTGGGCCAAATGCTATTTCTGGTTCTAGATCCTTGAGGAATTGCTACACCATCTTCCACAATGGTTGAACTAATTTACACTCCCACCAACAGTGTAAAAGCATTCCTGTTTCTCCATATCCTCTCCAGCATCTGTTGTTTCCTGACTTTTTAATGATAGCCATTCTCACTGACTTGAGATGGTATCTCATTGTGGTTTTGATTTGCATTTATCTAATGACCATTGATGATGAGCTTTTTTTCATACGTTTGTTGGCCACATCAGTGTCTTCTTTTGACAAGTGTCTGTTCATATTCTTCATCCACTTTTTGATGGGGTTGTTTGTTTTTTTATTGTGAATTGTGAAGTTCCTTGTAGATTCTGGATATTAGCACTTTGTCAGATGGATAGATTGCAAAAAATTTCTCCCTTTCTGTAGGTTGCCTGTTCACTCTGATGATAGTTTATTTTGCTGTGCAGAAGCTCTTTAGTATAATTAGATCCCATTTGTCAATTTTGGCTTTTGTTGCCATTGCTTTTGGTGTTTTAGTCATGAAGTCTTTGCCCATGTCTATGTCCTGAATGGTATTGCTTAAGGTTTTCTCATAGGGTTTTTATGGTTTTGGGTTTTACATTTAAGTCTTTAACCCGTCTCGTGTTAATTTTTGTATAAGGTGTAAGGAAGGGTTTCAGTTTGTTTTCTGCATATGGCTAGCCAGTTTTCCCAACATCAATTATTAAATAGTGAAGCCTTTCCCCATTGCTTGTTTTTGTTAGGATTGTCAAAGACCAGATGGTTGTAGATGTGTGGCGTTCTTTCTGAGGCCTCTGTTTTGTTCCATTGGTCTATATATCTGTTTTGGTACCAGTATCATGCTGTTTTGGTTACTGTAGCCTTGTAATATAGGTTGAAGTCAGGTAGCATGATGCCTCTAGCTTTGTTCTTTTTGCTTGGGATTGTCTTGGCTATATGGGCTCTTTTTTGGTTCCACATGAAACTTAAAGTAGTTTTGTTCTAATTCTGTGAAGAAAGTCAATGGTAACCTGATGGGGATAGCATTGAATCTATAAATTACTTTGGGCAGTATGGCCATTTTCACAATATTGATTCTTCCTATCCATGAGCATGGAATGTTTTCCATTTGTTTGTGTCCTCTCTTACTTCCTTGAACAGTGGTTTGTGGTTCTCCTTGAAGAGGTCCTTCCCATCCCTTGTAAGTTGGATTACTAGGTATTTTATTCTTGTTGAAGCAATCGTGAATGGGAGTTCACTCATGATTTGGCTCTCTGTTTGTCTGTTATTGGTGTATAGGAATGCTTGTGATTTTTGCACATTGATTTTGTTTCCTGAGACTTTGCTGAAGTTGCTTATCAGCTTAAGGAGATTTTGGGCTGAGACGATGGGGTTTTCTTTTTTTTTTTTTTTTTTTTTTTTTTTTTTTTTTTTTTTTTTTTTTTTATTTTTTTTTTATTATACTTTAAGTTCTAGGGTACATGTGCATAACGTGCAGGTTTGTTACATATGTATACTTATGCCATGTTGGTGTGCTGCACCCATCAACTCGTCAGCACCCATCAATTCATCATGACGATGGGGTTTTCTAAATAAACAATCATGTCATCTGCAAACAGAGACAATTTGACTTCCTCTCTTCCTGTTTGAATCCTCTTTATTTCTTTCTCTTGCCTGGTTTCCCTGGCCAGAACTTCCAGTACTATGTTAAATAGGAGTGGTGAGAGAGGGTATCCTAGTCTTGTGGCAGTTTTCAAAGGGAATGCTTCCAGCTTTTGCCCATTCATTATGATATTGACTGTGGGTTTGTCCTAACTAGCTCTTATTACTTTGAGATACATTCCATCAATACCTAGTTTATTGAGAGTTTTTAGTATCAAGGGGTGTTGAATTTTATCAGATACCTTTTCTGCATCTATTGAGATCATCGTGTGGTTTTCATCATTGGTTCTTTTTATGCGATGGATTACATTTATTGATTTGCATATGTTGAACTAGCCTTGCATCCCAGTGATGTGGCTGACTTGATCTTGGTGGATAAGCTTTTTGATGTGCTATGGGATTCGGTTTGCCAGTATTTTATTGAGGATTTTCCTATTGATGTTCTTCAGGAATATTGGCCTGAAATTTTTCATTGTTATTGTTGTGTCTCTGCCAGGTTTTGCTATCAGGATGATGCTGGCCTCATAAAATGAGTTAGGAAGGAGTCTCTCTCTTTTTCTATTGTTTGGAATAGTTTTGGAAGGAATGGTACCAGCTCCTCTTTGTACCTCTGGTAGATTTCGGCTGTGAATCCATCTGGTCCAGGGCTTTTTTTGGTTGGTAGCCTATTAATTACTGCCTCAATTTCAGAACTTGTTATTTGGTCTATCCAGGGATTAGACTTCTTCCTGGTTTAGTCTTGGGAGGGTGTATGTCTCCAGGAATTTATCCATTTCTTCTAGATTTTCTAGTTTATTTGCATAGAGTTGTTTATAGTATTCTCTGATGATAGTTTGTATTTCTGTAGGATCAGTGGTGATATCTCCTTTATCATTTTTTATTGTGTCTATTTGATTCTTCTCTTTTCTTCTTTATTAGTCAGGCTAGTGGTGTATCTATTATGTTAATCTTTTCACAAAACCAGCTCCTGGATTCATTGATTTTTTGAAGGGTTTTCATGCCACTATCTCCTTCAGTTCTGCTCTAATCTTAGTTATTTCTTGCCTTCTGCTAGCTTTTGAATGTGTTTGCTCTTGCTTCTCTAGTTCTTTTAATTGTGATGTTAGGGTGTCGATTTTAGATCTTTCCTGCTTTCCCTTGTGGACATTTAATGCTATAAATTTCCCTCTAAACACTGCTTTGTCTGTGTCCCAGAGATTCTGGTATGTGTGTCTTTGTTCTTATTGGTTTTAAGGAACTTATTTATTTCTGCCTTAATTTCTTTATTTAGCCAGTAGTCATTCAGGAGCAGGTTGTTCAGTTTCCATGTAGTTGTGCAATTTTGAGTGAGTTTCTTCATCCTGAGTTCTAATTTGATTTCACTGTGGTCTGAGAGACTTTGTTATGATTTCCATTTTTTTTGCATTTGCTGAGGAGTGTTTTACTTCCAATTATGTGATCAATTTTAGAATAGGTCGCTAATTTTGGTGTTATGACCTGTTGAATACATTGAGCAAGTCTAGAAAGAAATAAAATTTTGCTAATAATAGCATTGCTTCATGTCTTGACAAATCTACATAAAGTACACTAATTGACAAGAGCAACAGTTGATTCAAGCTCCCTTAGACCTTCGAGGAAGCTCTCCTCATCTGTTCCAACCTCAGGAAAAAAAATAGTTAAAAAATAATTAACAAGTTTGACTTCATTTTCTCATTTATACTTACATTGCACAATTAATATGTGCCTAGTTTGCGCCAATAGTTTACTTGCTGCCTGCAGGCCGTTAAGCACAGTATATCCAAATTAAATCCAATATCTTTCCCTATACAGTTCAAAAACTTCCATTTCAATTCTATATCCCCTTGAAAGACAACACTACCCAACTTCACCAGCCGAAAACCTAGGAATCAGCCTTAATTTCTATTTCTCTGTAAGTTGATCCTGTAGACCTTACTCTTATTACCTTCATTTTACACCAAACCATCTGCATCTCCTCCCTGATGATTACTGAAATAGACTCATTACTTGTTCTCCTTCTTCCAGTCCTGTCCCTTAACCAACATTCACTTCGGAGCTACATTAATCTTTCTAAAATGCAAGCCCGATTATGTCAGCCTCACTCTTAAAATCATCCAGTACCTCCTTGTTACTCTTAGGATAGTCTGAACTCCACAGTGTAACTTACAAGATGCTGTATGATCTGGCCTTTGCTTCCCTCTCTAGCTTATCTTTTGCTGTTGCTCCCAACACCTACACTCAAACCAATCATTACCATGAAAAATCCATATGTGTCTGATCCAGCCAAGATGCCATTTTGCTAAATTCATAGGTACTAGAACTTTGAAAGTAAGTTATATCTGCCCATTTGGTGCTCCCCAGTTCTATCCCACTGCTAGGCTTGTAAACATTTATGAAGCCTGGAGAAAAAGGCCCATGTACTATATATTTAAATATTGAAAAGTTATCAATCTAGCTAAGACTGTTAAATAAAATGTATTCTATCCTTCCATCTCACTAAATATATTCATACCAACCTGTAAGGCCAGGCTGGAATTTTGAATTCTTAGTTTTTAGCTACATTGGAGCGTGGCAGTAGTGTGAAGAGAGATGGTCTTAGGCAGCCTGTCCTTTGAGCACACACATGGATACTTGGCCCAAAGGTCAGTCCACTTACTGGTAAATAGCACCCCTTGGCCACTCCGTAGGCCTCAGAGCACACAGACATCATGATCTGCACTTGGAAGAATAGACCCAAGCCAGAGGGGTCCACACAGTCACTGAGAGAGGCCCTCACTGTAGGGACAGTGAAGTCCTGGCTTCCAGGTATTCAGAGCATGATCTGTAAGAGGGCGCTGTAGGCTTTGAGTGAGAACATCCCTTTCATGCTACAGACTCCTTGCTTTAAGGGGAGAGGCATAGTTAGAAGATGACCAGATTCGGGCCTATAGAGAAGAGCCCAGAGGTCCTCTTGCCTGAATCTAAGGGCAGTGTTTCTTCCTGTCTGTCTCCACACAAGGTAACTACTATCCTGAATCATGCTGATCATTTCCTTCCTTTTTTATTTACATAGTTCTATTTCAGTCTATATATCTATATAGTCCTAGACGTATTGCATTTAGTTTTAGTGTTTCAAAGTTTATAAAAAGGTTACTGTATGTATCTTTGGGAATTTATTTTATACATCTATCTATCTAGCTATCATCAATTTATTTATTTTTTATACAATATCATTAATATTCATTCATATTGTGATGTGAAGCTGAAGGTCATTCATTGTGAATGCTATATAATATTTCATTGTTTGATGGTCACCAGTTATTTTACACACTCTGCTGACAACAGGCATGTAGGTTGTTCCTAGGTCTTTGCAATTTTTAAATAGTATTGCTATAAAGATCTTCATCTGCATCCCTGGTGCACATGTGTAAGAGTTCCTCTTTGGTGCTTACCTAGGAGTGAGTTGCTGGGTCTTAGCTCTGGTTGGATCTCACAAGTTCTGATACGTAATGTTGTCATTATCGTTCACTTTAAAATTTCCATTATGATTTCTTTACCTCATGAGTCATTTAAAGAGCATATTTTAAAGTTTTAAATATGTGGGGAATTCATATTTTTCTTATTATCTATTAACTTAATTGAGTTGATGTCAGAAAATGCGGTCTATATTATACACATTTTAAGATATTTTTGAGGCTTATATTTTGTCTAAATACATGATCAATATTTATAAGTGTTCTATGTGTACTTGAGAATAATGCAGTTCACATCATCTCATTGTTGGATGCAGAATTCTATCGATGTCCATTAGGTCAAGTTTTTAAATTGTGTTGTTGAGCTCTTCTGTGTTCTTGCTTAGAATCAATGGATTAACACTTCAAAAAATGAGGGAAATTCAGTGAAATTTCTCACTACTTGGTGGAGTTTTGTTTACTCCCTTTATATATTTTGAGGCTATTAGGTGCACGGTGCTTAGAATATTTACACTTTATTGATGTGAATAGATAGATAAATAGATAGAGATCTTCTCTGACTCTAATCATGTTTTTGTCTTAAAATCCATTTTATCTGACATTAATACAGCCACACAAGTTTTCTTTTGGCTACCATTTGTCTTATTTTGTTCCATTCTATTATTTTCAACACAGATTTCATTGTTATTCCCAGTTCATTCTCTCTTCTCGGTACCTTATGAACCCTTGCTATGTGACTTGCCTTAGCCAACAGAATATTGGTGGGATGATACAGTTAGTGGCTTTAAACATGCTTGAAAGGTTGGACAAATTCTCTTGTATTCCTGACTTTTGCCATGATAAGACCCTGCCTTGGGTAGCCACTGGTCCAAGGAAGATAGGAAATATTTGGAACAGACTAAGGCTGAACCTATGTTTTAGAGCAAACCCCAGTGGGCAAAATCAGCTGTACCCAAGCTGATACACAGATGCATGAGTAATAAACTATTATTGCATGCAACTGAGATTATGTGGCTGCTACACAGCCAAAGCTGGCTTACATAACATATCCTATGCTTTAGTATGTCTCTTATAAAAGCCACATAGCTGGAATTTTTTTATTTCAATTGTTTTTGGGGTACAGGTGGTTTTTGTTACTCAAATGAGTTCTATAGTGGTGTATTCTGAGATTTTAGTGCACCCATCACCCTAACGGTGTACACTGTATCCAGTATGCTGTCTCTTATCTCTCATCTTCCTCCCAACCTCCCCACCACAAGTTCCTATAGTCCTTTATATCACTCTGTATGTCTTTGCATTCTCATAGATTAGCTCCCACTTATAAGTTAGAACATAGGGTATTTGGTTTTCTATTTCTGAGTTATTTCACTTAGAATAATGGCCTCTGGTTCCATCCGATAATAATAAATAATTGCAAAAGCCATTATTTCTTTTCTTTTTATGGCTGAGTAGTATTCCAAGGTGTAAATGTACCACATTTTCTTTATCCACTCATTGGTTGATGAGCACTTAGGTTAATTCCATATCTTTGCAATTGCAAATTGTGCTGCCATAAACATATGTATGCATGTATCTTTTACAAATAATAACTTTTTTTCCTTTGAGTAGATACCCACTAGTGGGATTGCTGGATTGAATGGTAGATCTACTTTTAGTTCTTCAAAGAATCCCCATACTGTTTTCCATAGTAGTTGTACTAATTTACATTCCACCAGCAGTGTGAAAGTGTTCCCTTTTTACTACACCCATGCCAACATCTATTGTTTCTTGACTTTTTAATTATGGCCATTCTTGCAGGAGTAAAGTGGTATCTCATTGTGGTTTTGATTTGCATTTCCCTGATGATTAGTGATGTTGAGCATTTTTTCATGTTTGTTGGCTGTTTGTATATCTTTTTTAAAATTCAATCAGAAAGTTTGATGGGTTTAATTCATTTAGATTTACTGAAATTGTTGATATTTTTATATATTTATATACACCAAAAGATTTCACTAAGGTAATTAATTACTATTTTAGTTTGAATTTCTTCTTAAGCAAACTCTGAAATGAGGATTTGGTTGCAAGTTATGCCTTTGGGAGGTGATCACAAGAGTAGAGGAACTGAGAAAAATGAAACTAGAAAAAAAAGGAAACCTAAAAAATCAAATAATAAAATAAAATAAGTATTGGGACCACCACTCCGGGTGAATGCAACTTGCTATGGATCATCCTTTCTGATTGGGCTTCAAAAGGCATTGGTCAGACCAATATCTGCATATCAAGTGTCAGAGGCTGTATTAATCTGTTTTAGGAAGATGCCACATACATGTAGCACGGCAGTTGTGGCTAAGGCCTCCCTTGATTACATTCACAGTAGTCCACTATAATCCACCATGTTCCACCTCCATTCATCTTTTTTTTAATAGAAGCCATAATGATCAGTTAACTAGGGACATGATGGAAAACATTACCTGTGTATCCTGTAAGTCTCTGAGAGTATTGTTAATGACGGCCTGCTGCCTAATTTGTGGTATTGCTTCCAATTTGCTGTCTTGGCTGGTTAGAGAGAAAGCAGTAGTTTCACAGGCTTCCACTTGGATTTTCTTACTAGTATATCACTTATCTCACAAGTCAGAAGCCAAAAGGGGGGTTCTGCAAGCACTTAAGTCTGTCCATCTTGGTTAGACACTCAGAGACTGGGATAACATGAACAGGTTGAGTTTGTGAACCCATTGTGAGATGGATTTGGTCCAGGATTGCATTTATTGTCTGTCTTCTGTTTTGTCCACAGTATAACTGGGGAGCTATGAGAGTACCTTGAATCTTCTGGTATTAGAAAGAGTTCAGGTTCATTATTTCATTGTAGAGTTTCATTCCTAGGTTCTCCCTTCTGGAACTACTCCTGGTACCAACAATCTTAGATCAGTTATCAAAAACAGACCCTGAGATATGAATTTGAGTTCAAATGGTTCTAGGAAGCACAGTGAGTGATATAGTTTGGCTGTGTCCCCACCTAAATCTCAACTTGAATTGTATCTCCTAGAATTCCCATGTGTTGTGGGAGGGACCCAGGAGGAGGTAACTGAATCATGGGGGCTGGTCTTTCCCATTCTATTCTCATGATAGTGAATAAGTCTCATGAAATCTAATGGGTTAATAAGGGGTTTCCACTTTTGCTTCTTCCTCATTTTTCTCTTGCTGACACCATGTAAGAAGAGCCTTTCACCTCCAGCCATGATTCTGAGGCCTCCCCAGCCATGTGGAACTGTGAGTCCAATTAAACCACTTTTTGTTCTCAGTTTCAGGTATGACTTTATCAGCAGCATGAAAATGAACTAATAGAGAAATAGGTAGTGGAGAAGTGAGAAAATCAAGGTAGTTACGTAAATAAAAGATAATGTTAATATGTTAATGAGTGGGCAATTGAAGCTTGGTTCTGCTAGGAACCCTCGGAGACCCTAAGTCACACCTCAGAATAGCTCCAGAGGGACAAGAAAGTTGAGATATTTATTTTCCAACTCACATCTCTAAGTGGTTGAGAGTTGCTCCTGGGGTTATTCATTCTTAGGCACTTCTGGCCTGCCAGCATGTGGGCTGAGCATGTGTCTGCAGGCTGAGAACAACCTCAGTCAGAGAGGGGCAGCTACATAAGGTAGCAAGTCATTGGAGTGTATGGGATTTGTTCAACAAAGCTACAGGCAGAAACTGACAAACTGATTCTAAAATTAGTGTGGAAATACAAAGGACATAGAATGCCTGCAACAGCTTTGATAAAGAAAAAAATAGAGAGCTAATATTTTCTGATGTCAAGATTTACAGTAATCAGAATACTGCAGTACTGGCATCAAGACAGACAAATCTATGGAACAGAACAGAGAGTCCAGATACAAAAATAATGACAACTGATCTTTGACAAAGGGTCAAATGCAGTTTAATGGAGGTAGGATAGTTTTTTCAATAACTGATATTAGAATAATTGGATACCCATATGCCAAAAAAGAAAATAAACTTGAATCCGTATCTTGTGCCTTATTAAATAAACTAACCCAAAATGGATTATTGACCTAAATGTAAAACCTAAAACAATCACACCTCTAGAAGAAAATATAAGCAGAAGTGTTTGTGACCTTTGACTAGGCAGAGATTTCTCCGTGTGTGTGTGTGTGTGTAATGAAGTCTTGTTCTGTCACCCTGGCTGGAGTGCAGTGGTGCAATCTCGGCTCACTGCAACCGCCACCTCCTGGGTTCAAGTGATTCTCCTGCCTCCGCCTCCCGAGTAGCTGGGATTACAGGCACACGCCACCACACCTGGCTAATTTTTGTATTTTTAGTAGAGATGGGGTTTCACCATATTGGCCAAGCTGGTCTTGAACCCCTGACCTCATGATCTGCCTGCCTGGCCGAGATTTCTTATATGACACCAGAAGAATTATCCATAAGAGAAAAAAATGGGCCAGGCGTGGTGGTTCACTCCTGTAATCCCAGCACTTTAGGAGGCTGAGGTGGGCGGATCACCTGAGGTCAGGAATTTGAGATCAGCCTGATCAACATGCTGAAATTCTGTCTCTACCAAAAATACAAAAATTAGCTGGGTGTGGTGTTGGGCACCTGTAATCCCAGCTACTAAGGAGGCTGAGGCAGGAGAATTGCTTGAACCTGAGAGACGGAGGTTGCAGTGGGCCGAGATCATGCCATTGCACTCAGTCTGAGCAACAAGAGTGAAACTCCATCTCAAAGAAAAAAAAAAAAAAAAGGAAAGAAAAGAAAAAGGATATACTTAACTTCATAAAAATTTAAAACTTCTCTTTATTTATTTATTTTATTTTATTTTATTTTATTTTTTGAGATAGAGTCGCGCACTGTTGCTTAGGCTGGAGTGCAGTGGCACGACCTTGGCTCACTGCAACCTCTGCTTCCCAGGTTCAAGTGATTCTCCTTGTCTCAGCCTCCCAAGTAGCTTGGATTATGGGCACCCACCACCATGCCTGGCTAATTTTTTTTGTATTTTTAGTAGAGATGGTGTTTCACTATGTTGCCCAGGCTGGTTTTGGACTCCTGACCTCATGATCCACCTGCCTCAGCCTCCCATAGTGCTGGGATTACAGGTGTAAGCCACCATGCCTGGCCTTAAAACTTCAAAAGAGAACGAAAGACAAATCATAGACTAGAAAAAAATATTTATGATTTACATATCTGATAAAGAATGTCTACCCAAAATATATAAAGAACTCTCAAAACTCAACAATAAGAAACCCTCAACTTTTGAAAATGGCCAAAAAATCTCAACAGACACTTCATCAAAGAAGTGTGTGGATGTCAAATAAGCATATGAAAAGATGATTAATATCATCAGTCATTAGAAAAATGCAAGGTAAAACTATAATGTGATTCTACTACATACCCATTACAGTGGCTAAAATTAAAGGACTGACTATAGCAAGTGCAGACAAGGATGTGGTGGAACAGGAACTCTCTTAAACTGCTGATAAAATGTCTGGAAAACATATTAGCAATTTTTTTAAAAGTTAAAGATATCCTGACCACATGATCCAGCATTTAACTCTTACATATTTATCCAAGAGAAACAAAAACATATATTCATTCAAAGACCTGCACATAAATGTTCATAATAGCTTTACTTATAATAATCAAATAGAATACAATCAGCAATAAGAAAGAGTGTTCTGTTGATACATGAAACAATACAACCATTTTTTATCTCCATTGAAACTGTTTTATATCTTGCTAATATTCCACATTTCCTAATGTATAGATAGAGTCAAATCACAATAAAGTGGGCATCATTTTATAATGCTTATATAGTCTAGACCAGGGGCTGGCAAACTTTTAATGTAGAGGGCCAGATGGTCAATATGTTAGGTTTGCAAGCCAGATGGTCTTAGCCACAACTATTCAACTCTGACTTTTAGCACAAATACAGCCATAGACAATAGACAAAAGCATTGGTGTGGCAGTGTTCCAGCAAAACGTTATTTACAAAAACCAGCAGTAGGTGGATTTGGACTACAGAATGTAGTTTGCTCACTTCTAGTGTAGACCATTAGAACTAGTGTCAGTCTTTCAATGTTTCCCATTTTTGTTTTGTTTTTTTTGAGACAGGGTGTTTCCCTGTCACTCAGACTGCAGTGCAGTAGTCCAGTTATGGCTCACTACAATCTTGGCCTCCTGGGCTTACATGATCCTCTCACCTCAACTTCCTGAGTAGCTGGGACGATAGGCACATATCACCATGTCTGGCTAATTTTTTTTTTGGTATTTTTCTATAGAGACAAGTTTCTGCCTTGTTGTTCAGGCTGGTCTCAGGCTCCTGGGCTCAAGCAATCTGCCCACCTCAGCCTCTGAAAGTGCTAGGATTACAAGTGTGAGGCACCATGCTCAGCCCATTTCCCTGATTTGATGTGTTTGGATTTGGGTCCTATTGGCCATTTGCTTAACATACTGATCCTGGATATCAGGGAAAATATCAATGGACCCAGCTATCTCTGTGATGCCAAGAAGTGTAGGTATTTAGAGTTATCTGGGGAATTTTATGGTGTCAAGGAACAGGTTCTTTATCTCACAATGTGCTAAAACCCCATGAGAAGTGCAATGGATTAAATATGACTGAAAATTATTTGTCATCTCTCTTTCCATGCATACTACCTGATGGAGAGGTAGAGTTTGTTTTCCTCCTTTTGGATCTGGGCTGGCCTTGTGACTGCTTTAACCAATATAATGTGATAGAAGGGATGTTATTCCAGTTCCAGGTCTAAAACTTAAGAAAGTGTCAGAAGTTTCTGATTTTGTACTTTCAGGTACCCTGAGCCACTATCTAAATGGTCTGCTTATCTTATGAAAACACCATAAGGAGGGATAACATGTGGTGAACACAGGGTGAAGAGCTAGAGGCCTGAAACTAGATGGGGAGGGAGAAGCCAGCCATGCCAGCATCCAGGGCTGAACTCAGACTTCCAGCATCTGTGCAGAGGCATCAGTCAGGCCACAGCTAACTTCAGGCCCGGCTAACATTATGTGGAACAGGAGAATTGCCCAGATCATCCCAGTCAACCAAGATCATAAAATTGTTTTCAGCTATTAAGTTTAAATAAATGAAATAAGGAGATAAAAAATACTGACTGGGACTCTGTCTGAATGAAAGGATTAGTAGATTAGATTAATGATTCTCAAAAGACTTTGTTGGATGCACATAAGTGTCCACAAAATAAGAGTATGATGGTTTCCAGGTTCAAATAAGATGATAAACTATTTTGTGAATCAGAATTAAATTGGTTTATTTACTGTAGAACTTCTCAGAGGCTTTAACATGTACATTTAATAATAAGCATTATGAAAACTGCAAGAGGACAGAAAAGTTGCCTGTGACTTTTTAAAAAGTGTGTTTATTCACATCCTGAGGAAGGATTCCCAGAAGAGATGATGTCTAAGCAGTGTCCCAACCATGAAATAAAGTCTTCTAGACACTGGACAAGATCATCTTTAAGCGTATTTCCAGCTCCAAATGTTATTATTTTCTCAAACCCATTATAAAATGGCCTCTCTTAGCACTATGAGATCTGTAATACAAGAAGTAGAACAAACACATGAAGTTCCTGTTGGAAATTCAAACTTCTCATACAGCCTTCACTCATTATGGATAAAGGCTTCTGCTTTGAGTCACCTAAGTACGTTTGACTCCAAACTTGATAAATACCTTGAAGTGAAAATATGATGTCAGGCAGTCCCTATTCATGAAACAAACCAACCAACCAATCAACCCATATCATGACTTGATGGTGTGAGACCTCAGCAAAACTTTATAAGAACTAAATTTGTCTCATTTGTATCTTCTTGTACCTGCCACAAAATTTCCTCTGTCCAGTGACACTGGTCCTTCAATTTGAAAATAGTGCCACTTGTCTTTTCCTTCTTTAACAAAAATAAAAGCGAAAGAAACAACATTATCCAATCTCATCTGTCTGTTGGGGCATATTGTAATTGCTCTACTTGGAATCTCAGCACAAAAATTCTTGAATTATCTGTCTACGCAGTTTGCATTTCTCCCTTTCTCTTTTCATTTACACCACAATCTACTGCAATTTGACCCCTTCTCTCATTCTGTCTGAATTATCTTCAAAACTGGAAACTTTCCCCAAGTATTTGCATTGAATCCCAAACTTTCAGTTCTTACCTGTATACAATGTGACTGAAAGTAAGGGGAGCTCCCATATCCATACCTCTAGTCGTCCTCCTGCCCATAAACCCAATACCTGAACTCCAGACCTATGCAACTAACAACCTATTTCTACCTGAATATCATGAAGTATAAATAAACTTCACCCAATGCCAACAACATCAAACCCACTCAACTATTTATTCATGGATTCAATTGATACTTGTCAGTCACCTATTCTGGGTCAAGAACTTTGCTAGGCAATAGATCATAAAAGTGATCAAGACTCCACCCATAGAGAGCTTATAGTCTAGCAGTGGAAATAGACAAATAGACTAGCAGTTATAGAGAAAAACCTGAGTTTCTATGGGAGCACAGAGAAGAGACAGTTTAGTTCAGCCTTGACAGTGGTGATGGGGGTTTGGGGAGGGTGGTATGAAAGGCCTCCCAGAGATGAAAATGATTAAATTCAGTCTTTAAGATTGGATGGGGCAGGTAAAGGATGACAGCAGAGCAGCCAGTCAGAGGAAGTACCTTGTAGGGAGACTCACAGGGAAGAGACTGCATCACATACTCAGGGAACAGCAAGTCGTTCTGCCTAGCTGACCCAAAGAATGATGCCTGGTGAAGAGCCTTGGATGATCAATACAGGTGGAAGAAGCCTTCCTTTAAGGAACCCTAATTCTTGGGCCACTTCAGTACTGTGCAACAATTACATGTTTTGTTTTTGTGTTTTTCTTGTAGAGGGAGTATGTAAAATACATATGCCATGTTTCCAATAAAGTTAAACATGCATCTACCCTATTACTGAACAATTGTTTTCTCAGATGCATAGCCAAGAGAAATGAAAATACATGTCCATGCAAAGACTTACGTAAGAACATTCAAAGCATCCTTATTAATAATAGCCCAAACTGGAAGGAACCTAAATGTCCATCAATAGGAGAAAGAATAAATGAATAATGGTATATTTATATAGTGAAATAACATTTCATAATAAGACAGAACAAACTGTCCATACATGCTGCACTGTGGCTGATTCTCTCAAAATCATGCTAAGCAAAATAAGGCAGACACGAAAGATTACATGCTGAGTGATTCCACTGACCTGAAGTCCAAGAGTAGGTGAAATGTATTATGGTGACTGAATTGTAAAAGGGTTGCTCTGGGGGTGAGGATGGATGAGGAAGGGTGAGGATGAATGAGGATGGGAAAGGGAACTTTCTGGATGGTGGAAATGCCCTCTATTTGTTTTATTTTTTTGAGACAGAGTCTCGCTCTATTGCCCAGGCTGGAGTGCAGTGGTGCTATCTCGGCTCACTGCAACCTCTGCCTCCCAGGTTCAAGCGATTCTCTTGCCTCAGCCTCCCGAGTAGCTGGGATTACAGGCACGTGCTGCCACGCCTGGCTAATTTTTGTATTTTTTAGTAGAGACGGGGTTTCACCATGTTGGTCATGCTGGTCTTGAACTCTGGACCTTGTGAACCACCCGCCTTGGCTTCCCAAAGTGCTGGACTTACAGGCATGGGTCAATGTGCCCTGCCTATTCAAAACTCATTGAGCTGAACACTATGATATGTACATTTTATTGAATGGTAATTATACCTCAATTTTTAAAAATGCCAACGAAAGTATTTCTTTTAAGAGTCTAAATGTAACAACATGGTTTGTTTTGTCCACACTAAAGCTGTTCAAGTCTTTAAACATTGTACAGCGCAATTTAATGACCCTGAAATATATTTTTAAAGTCATGGAAGAGAAACAAAAACAAGATATGAACGGATTATTCAAAAAATCAGTAAGACATAAATACTTCATTTTAACTGAATTTGCATAGATGTTTTGGGCCTTTTCGATTTAAAAACCCACAGAAATCAATTAACTTCTGATATGGGCATATATGAAGAGCAACTGTTTTGTCATCTATGAATTAATGTATTAAGGAACTTGGAGAAAATCCAGATGAAATTTGATAGAATATGAAAAAAAATCAAGAGATAAAGTCAAGTAGAAATTGCTCTGACATCAAGAAGTAAATTGTAACAGAAATATTTTTAGATAATACAAAGAGCAATAATTCATTAACAGGAAGAGGGAAGTACTGAATGGGCTTTTTATTCTTTGATAACACATTTAATGCAGAAGACTGAATCACATGAACTCACTGAGAAAATATTTAAATTTCTTTCAAATTTGATACACAATCCTGACATTGACAGAGATAAAATCGAACTCACATTACACTGTTACAGCAAGGACACCAGTGACAAGCTGGTTAATGAGTAGCATCAATTGAAAGAGTATTTAAAATTACTTACACACAAGAAAATTATCAATGCCCTGAAATCTTACAGCTCTTGCAGTTGATATATGAAATAAATTTGACTGAAGTTTTCCTGCACTTGACAACAATCCTGAAAACTTACTTATAATTATGAAAGAGTTCTGAACCAGAAAGAAAACAAATTTCAATCAATCATACCAAAGGAATGACTGAATGAATTATCATTGTTCTTTCTCTATAGAAAATAATATGGAAAATTCTTGGCCAGGCATGGTGGCTCTTGCCTGTAATCCCAGCATTTTTGGTAGGCTGAGGCTGGTGGATCACGAGATCAAGAGATTGAGACCATCCTGGCCAATGTGGTGAAACCCCGTCTCTACCAAAAATACAAAAATTAGCCGGGCGTGGTGGCAAGCGCCTGTAGTCCCAGCTACTCGGGAGGCTGAGGCAGGAGAATTGCTTGAACCTGGGAGGCAGAGGTTGCAGTGAGTCGAGATTGTGCCACTGCACTCCAGCCTGGGCGACAGAGCAAAACTCCATCTAAATATATAAATAAATAAGTAAGTAAATTTTTGTCATGTGGTCAACGATATGCAAGCAAAAGTAGAACAAGTAGAATTATAGATGTGATCAGTCAGTTAATACAAAATATAAGTTTTTTTTCTAAGATTTTGTGATATTTCTGGCATTTGTAAGAATGCTAAAACTTGTAATTTGTGGTGATTAATTTTCTCTATGCAATAAATATTCACTTTTATTAGTAATTCTGCATTTGTAATTTTGTATTCTTTTTCTTAAAATGCATGTCCCAAATTATACTTGCCTAAGACCCTACAACACCTGGAGTAACCCACGCATGTTTTTTTAGATTATGTGTTCCTCAAGGGCAGGGACTGTGGGCTTTTTCTCTCCACAACTGACCAAAAGTAGGAGCTCAACAAATATATGTGCAGTGAAATGGAATGGGGACAAACGGTCTGGTAGTATAGTAGAAAGCAAAATTTGGTTATGGTAGGAGCAGTACAGACACATCTGGATCATAGTCTAAATTCTCTCCAGGGACCAAATATATATATTTTACCCCTTGGGTTATTGGTCTGGCAGACTCCAATTTTTAGTAGGGTTCATATAATCTAACCTTCTTATAACCTCTGCTCCACTGGATACAGGTATTACTCAGTTGAAGTTAAAAATTGAATATAGGATTATGTGCAATGCTTTATCTATAACTTTCTTGTATGTGTAAACTCAGTACATCTCTAGTTTTCTAATATTTTGGAGGAACTGTTACAAATAGGTAAGGAAAGTTTGAGCCTTTGCTGCAAATTCAAGTATACTCTGAAAAACCCAATTATCTACCTTTGCACTATAAATGACAATGAAAATAGTTTTATAAGACAATTAATATTACAAGTCATTTATAAGCTCCAATTTTCCCGATGAACTGAAGTTATTTGTTACTTTTCAAATCAGAAATAGAAATGGCAGAATTACCAAACCATAGGTTTGCTTAAGAAGCTGCCAAGTCAAGCAGTACCATCATTATCCCATCCAAACAGATGTTATCCTATTTTTAAAGACTTCTGGGAAAGGGAGATTCCCTAACCTTCCTTAGCAACCCACTTGGATGTTTAACAACATTTGCTGTCAGGGATGCTGGTTCTCTGAGCCTGGATTGAGTATTTTTACATGTTTCTATGTATTCATGTTTTTCCTTGTCCTCATTTCCTCTTTTGGTACTAATTTTTGGCTTTTTCCATTAACTTTGTTTGTAGACATCTTTTTTTCTGCAAATAAAAAAATCTTCGATGACCCCCCAAAATTAAACAAACACATAGAATATTGTCTTACATATCACACATATTTGGGATGGAAATGAGTTTTAACTTAGATTTTATACAACTAGTACACAGGCATTTGATATTCACTTCCTATATGTGTGTCCATTAGACATTTATGAATTTGTGCGAGTTAAGGACATACATCATTTTATTGAAATGCATTACATTTTGGCAGTATTAAGTATTTGAACATATCATTTTGCTTGAGTTGTTAGTTTTTTCTGAATGCTTTACAAATTTTCTGTATTTGAACTGGATAAGAAATTCTAATAGAGGTCTGAGCAGTGCTGAAGATCTTGGGCAGAACACCTCTTTTATTTCTGCCTTGTTAATTTAGAGTGTTTGCCTCTCAATCCATCTGTGCATCTAGAAATCTGTATTAGTCAGGGTTCACTAGAGGTAAGAACTAATTATATATATTATATATGATGCAGAGTTTATTAAGATAATTGACTCACGATCACAGCGTGAAGTCCCATAATAGGCCGCCTGTAAGCTGAGGAGCAAGGAAGCCAGTCCGAGTCCCAAAACTTCAAAAGCAGGGAAGTCGACCATGCAGCCTTCAGTCTGTGGCTGAAGACCTGAGGGCCCCTGGCAAACCACTGCTGTAAGCCCAAGAGTCTGAAAGCTGACAAACTTGGAGTCTGATATTTAAGGGCAAAAATCATCCAGCATGGGAAACAGATGATGACCAGAAGACTCAGCAAGTCTTCTCATTCCACTTTCTTCTGCCTTTATTCTAGCTGCATCGGCAGCTGATTAGATGATGACCACTCAGATTGAGGGTGGGTCTGCCTCTTCCAGTCCACTGACTCAAATGTTAATCTCCTTTGGCAACACTCTTGATATGATTTGGCTGTGTCCTCACTCAAATGTTATCTTGAATTCCCAGGTATTGTAGGAATGACCCAGTGGGAGGTAATTGAATCATGGGAGTGGGTCTTTCCTGTACTGTTCTCATGACAGTGAGTAAGTCTCACAAGATCTGATGGTTTTCAAAATGAGAGTTGCCCTGCACAAGCTCTCTTCTCTTGTCTGCCACCATGTGAGATGTGCCTTTCACCTTCCACCATGATTGTGAGGCCTCCCCAGCTACGTGGAACTGAAAGTCTAATAAACCTCTTTCTTTTGTAAATTGCCCAGTCTCAGATATGTCTTTATCAGCATCGTGAAAATGGACTAATACAATCCTCACAGACACACCCAGGAACAATATTTTGAATCCTTCAATGCAAACAAGTTGACACTCAATATTAACCATTACAGTAGCTGACCAGTTATCCTTAAATACCCAGCTGGCCATATCTCATATGAAAACTGTGATTTGACAAGTACCAGGAAAGTTATGTTGTTTTGAAATAGTTCTTATTATCAGGTACCTGAGTACCTGAAATTCCACTAATTGTGATTCATTTCATTGTACTTTTTTTTTTTGTAAAATACATAGCTTTCTAGAATTGTAAGACTTTGATCAATTTACTCCAGGAAACTGACCTCCAAGTGTACTTCTCAGATAAGACACTAGAAGTCTGGTGGATGTCTGGGAATGAAGATATATAGGCAGAAGATGAACATACATTCTAGTTGGCAGTGGATGATCTTGATTCATGCCGTTTGTCCAGATGTAATGATTCATAGCTTCCCCTTTTGCTCTCAAATGTATGGTCATCTTTGTAAAGTCAACCAAAGCAGGAAATGGTTATTAAGTGAAGCTGTGAGGAGTTTGGGGAATAACTTTAGAGGACTTAGATCTGAGATTGATTCCCTGCTCTCTTACTTGTTGACTGAGTGACCAAGGGCAGATTATTTAACATTTCCTACTCTCAGCCTCCCCATTGACAAACATGGACTTAATCTTAAGCGTCTTTTAGATATACCTTGTAATGATGCAGCCATTAATATTGGTAACTCCTATTTTGCACAGGCTTGGCATTTGTAAACTATTCAAATTTGCCAGACACAGATACTTTTCTACTCCAGGGTCACCCTCTTGTTATTTGCATTTCACTTCTAATTGTGTTCCTAAATTTCATCTTTATCAATTATCTTGTATACGTATTGTCTTTGTTCAGGCCTCTATAACAAAGTGTCATGAAATGGGTGGCTTATAAAAAACAGAAATTTATTTCTCACAATTCTGGAGCCTGAAAGTCCAAGATCACAGCATTAGCATGATTCGGTTCTAGTGAGGGCCCTCTTTCAGGTTACAGACTCTGGGCTTCTTGTGTCCTCACATGCTGAACGAGAGTGAGCTAGGTCTCTGGACTTTTCTTATAAGGACATTAATCTCATTCAGGAGGGGTCCACCCTCATGCCTAGTCACTTCCCAAAGGTCTTACCCCCAGATAGTGCTACCACCACATTGGGGATTAGATTATAATCCACGAATGTTAGAGAATACCAACATTCAGTCCTTAAGACTTACCAAGAAAACTGATTTCACAACCTGCACCACTCTGTCTGGCAATGGCTTTGTCACCTTCAGCTGTGTTATTGGATATTGTTCTATGTATGTTCACTCTGTCCTATATACCAAGCTGTCAGGTTCTTGAAAGCAATAAGATTCATCTTCCCTTTTTACTAGGAATCTAACACAGTGTGGAAAAAAAATAAAGAACTGTCAGAATCACATTGCTTCACTGAGTTAAAACTCTAGGCTTATGTATCATTCTCAGCTTCATTCTTGAATTATTTTCACTGAAAATAAAAGGTGTTAAAGTTATTGCTATTTTGTAAGGGGTGTGAAATAATTTAAAGCAGATGAAACATTCTTGGTAAGTATAGGAATTGCATCCTTCAGGATTAAGTTCCAAAATAAAAACAACTTCGGTCATGACAATTTCTTTGCTACGCAAACTAAGAAAATGAGTCTGCCTTGAACCAGAAGAAAATTCTACAGAGCTGGAGCTATATCTCCATGGTTCATTTGGTTCTTAGCCTTCTCTCTGGGCCTGCCAATCAAGACACTTAGGAGAGTGTTTTGCTGGCATATGCAAGCCCTGACTACTTGAAATGAGGCAGATATCACCAGGGCATTTTAGAGGCCAGACACCAGATGGTAATAATACATTTCAACTATTAGAAGTTTGGATCAGAAAGCTAAAGGTGCAAGTCTTATCTCATTTGTCAAATGATGTAATTCATTATTAAATCAGGACACACCAGTTAACATCTGAAGTATAATTTTGGTTGCTATTTATAATGCACTTACCGGTTCATTTGGCTTGGGTTAGCTTATTTAATTGTGTGTTACATTTTACATTTGTTAAATACTTAGGAGGACTAGGAAATGACCCACACAAATCCCAGTTCTGAGTAAATCAAAACTTCTCTTCCTGTGCCAACTCAACATTAGAATGTTTGTTATGTGAAGAAATTACACATTATTTAAAATACTTGGAAGAGAAGACTACAGGAAACTCTCTAGGTAAATGTAGTGAAGTTTGACAACATGTATGGGCTTTGGGGACTGTACATTTTTAGAATGAAAGTGAACACATATCCAGCTCACAAAAAGAGAGAATGGCCATAAATAAATAATTAATTGCTTTTTTTTTTTTTTTTGAGGAGGGTAACAGGATCTTGCTCTGTAGTCCAGGCTGGAGTGCAGTGTCACCATCACAGCTCACTGCACCCTCAAACTCCTGGACTCAAGCAATTTTCTCACCTCAGCCTCCCAAGAGGCTGGGACCCCAGGCTCATGACACCATGCCTCACTATTTTTTTTTAATTTTTTTGTACAGATGGGGTCTCACTATGTTTCCCAGGCTGGTTTTGAACTCTTGGCCTCAAACAATCCTCCCATCTTGACCTTCCAAACTGCTGGGATTACAGGCATGAGCCACCACTCCCCGGCCAATTAATTTCTTAAGATACTGATAACAAAAGAAAAAAAAAGATTAGCAGGCTAGGGTATCTACACTGGGAAATCTTCACATAATTCTTACTAAGAAGTGAATGAGTTCAGGCTTTTTAAAAAAATTATTTTAATTTTTTGGGGTACATAGTAGGTACTCCATATTTACGGAGCACATGAGTTTTTGTTTGCTTTTTTTTTTTTTTTTTTTAGATGGAGCCTTGCCTCGCCTCGCTCTGCCAGGCTGGAGTAGTGGCACAATCTCAGCTCACTGCAACTTCTGCCTCCCAGGTTCAAGCGATTCTCCTGCCTCAGCCTCCTGAGTAGCTGGGACTACAGGCGCTTGCCACCACGCCCGGCTAATTTTTGTATTTTTGGTAGAGATGGGGTTTCACCTTGTTGGCCAAGCTGGTCTGATACGGGCATACAATGTGTAATAATCATACCATGTAAAATGAGTTTAGTCTTGAAGAACTTTTAAACAATAAAATCTTGGTAGCTCTGGCATTGACTCAGAAAAGAAGACAACGTAATCAATCTGATACTGAATGTTTTATGGTTGCCACACTGTCTGCAAATGGAGTCTTCGTCGTCTTTATCATTAGCATCATCAGCACAGCTAATATGTATTGAGCACTTCTGATGTGGCAGGCACTGTTCTAAGAATTTCTACCTGTCTTAATTCATTTTATTCTTTCAAAAATTCTATGAGGTAGGTACTCTCATGCCCATTATAAAGATAAGAAAGCTGAGACCATATAAGTTGCAAGAATTATAGAATATTGAAGTTGGAATGAAACTTAGGGCTCACTTTGTTCAATTCCCAGTGTATGGATGAGGAAACAGGTACAGAGATGAATGCATTGCTCAGAGTCACATAAGAAGTTAGCACCTGACCGTGAATATTTAGATAAACAAGCAGCATATATTTAATGCTTAATGTATAACATTTAACCCTGACAGTAACACTATGAAACAAATACTATGGTCTCAGTTTTGTAGGAAAATGAAGCTCTTAGAGACGTTAAGTGATTGGCCAAATTGCTGTCAGGTAAATGAGGGTGTTGGGTTTTGATCTCTGGCCTGTCACTAGACATTATGACAGTATCAGCAGACTGCCTCTCGAAAGCATAAGACGGTCTCCTCTCTGTTGATTTTGCCCTGCACAGGGTGGCCTCCTACTTATGCTGTAAACAATTGTATTTTAGTCTTTAGCTTTGTTAGATTTCATGTCAGAGGAAGCAGTTAATGGAACCCTGGAATAATTAAGAAAAAAGCCAAAATAAGTGGCAGCCCCTGTGCTAAGTTCTGAAACACCAAAACAATAAGAGGCTTTCAATTGTTCTATGTAATCAAACCTGGATAACAATGGAAAAACTCAACCAAATATCTTTATGCTTTCAGATGTCCTGATATTTATAGTCACGCAAATGTTCTTCATTTCTGCTTTCACTCAGGAATTTTAGGGGCATTTTGCAAACATTGCTATTATATTTGTGTAAATGCAATAAACCTAGTGATGTAATCTCTTGTTGGAAACTTAAATACAATTGTCTTGATATTTTTTCTTCTTCAAATTTTGCCCTGGCCATGGCATTTAATATTTCCCATTACATGTATATTATCATTTTTTTTTAAATTGGCATCATGGTTTCATTTAATGAAGGGTGAATTTTAAAGATGCCAATTGGTTGTTTTTAGCGTATCTTTTAAGTTTATATATACTTGGATCAATATATGCTACTAGAAATGTAATTTGAAATGACAAGTGCATACAAGATATTTACTAGACAGAAGATACATATATGTATCTATATATACACCTTCAGATTTCACATAATTACTAATTTTTAAAGTTACATACATCGAGCACTTAATGCTCTAACTAAGCCACCCAGCTAAATATCACATTTTCTATGTAAAACAGAAAATTTGAAAAACTAGATTTTCAAGAGCAAAGTAAATTTGGGAGTTGCTTCATTAACATGGAGACATGATTTGAACTCGTAACTATCTACTAATAAGAGAAAGGTACCCTTTATAGATATTCAGAAGGCTATTACTTTTACTCATCTACTCTGATAATACAATGGATGTTCTAAGACAAACTGGGGGTGGTATCTAAGGGCTTCATTTATCTGAAATTAGAAGTGCCCATAATGGGTTGGCAGAGCTGTGGGCAGCATTGTGTGTTTCCCAGTTCTCTCTAATTAGCCATAGAAAAATGTGAAGAATAGCACCCACATTATCTAAATTCTTTTTAGGATTTGCTACCTTAAAAACTATTTTCCTTTTTTACATTCAATATGTATAATTAGGCATTCAGAAAGTCCTCTATTTGGAATTCTTTCCTTGCTGACCTGCCACCCAATTGCAAGTAATATCCAGCAGCCATTACTTATTTACTGAAGGTTGTTTCTGGGAAAAGTTTTTTGAATTAATTAATAGAACACATAAGATACATGTATTTTTTAATTCCCAATGTCTACCCCCTTCCTCAAAACTCATCTAGCCCACAAAGCTGTCTTCCTCTGGTTGCCTTTCTTTCATTATCTCTTAGGACTTTCTCCTCTGCAGTCCCCACCTTCCATGTCCAGCCACACTGGCCTTTCAGTTCCTCATGGCACAGAGCTTCTCCTTGACTTAGGGCTTTTGCACTTTCAGTTCTCTCTTTCTGGGGCTCTTTTACCCTGCTTTTCCTCAGTCAGTTCTCAGCCCAAATGTCAACCCTGCAGATACCTCTACCCTCATCCAATATTACCCTACCTACCTATTTATTGCCTATCAATTACCTTGTTTTATTCTTGCCATTTTTCATGATTTGAAACTGTCTTATTGGTAAATTTGTTTACTATCAGTTTCTCAACCAGAATGTGAGGCCCATAGAACCTAGAGGCCTCATCTGCGTTGATCACTCATGTATCTCTAGTCATCAAACTTGGTCTAGCACATGGTTACTTGAAACATTATTTTAAAAATCAATACATACAATGTGCATGGATGCATATATACATATATGTCTTTACTCAAAAACCAACCTATGGTGATAGAAGTTAGAGCACAGATTATCTCAGGGGTACCCTGTGGGAAGGGGTACAAGAGAGCCTTTTGTAATCTTAAAAATATTCTCCATCTTTTTCAGAGTAATGGTTACACTCACACAAATATATGCCAAAATTGATATAATTGTACACTTATTTGTTTACTTTGGGTACCTACATTTTTAAAAATACTTTTTTGTCACCTCATCAAGGACTGATTTACACACATGATATTTGGTGAGCTTTGTACCAGTGGTGCTTGGGTCAGGCATCCTTAAATGCCCAGCAAAAATTTGATTGTTGGCAAAGAATCATTGCCTTAAAGGACAGATGTAATAACAACAGAACAGGTTGCCTCCCCAAGGCTACATTTGTTTTTGACACAGGTCTGTTTGAAATATGCCCCGACCTGTGTCATTATTTAAGACGTTATTTAGCATAGGGAGTCTAACACATTTCAGTGGCAGTGTCGTGGCCTATACACAGCCTAGGAAAAGATAAGAAGGCAACAGTAAAATACTAACTTTAAAACTCAGATTATTTATTCAACACCATACATCACTGGCACAGTCTCTGCTAGTTAAGGATCCCACAATAGAGTGCAGGAGAAATGATTATAAAACAATGATAGATATAATTATAGGGCACTAGAGGGATCTGGAGCATATCAGTTTGCCAGAACAGAAGGTATTGACATATTCATCTACATATACAAGAATATCAGTGGGAAATGACATACTGAGTAAGTAGTTCCTTTATAAAAAATCTTTTTAAAAAAGATACAAAACAAATAATTGACTTTCTTATGCTGTTATACTAACCAGAAACACTGGGAGCAGCCTTATCTATATAAGTGGACTTTTCAAGTAGCTGAATATTTTGAGTACAAAATGTTTTAAAATGAGTTTGATTTTGTCCTGTGCAAATCTTTCTAAACAGATCATGGATTTCTTCTTCCGTTCATACAAGGTGTATTGCTATGACACACTAGTCTCTCTGTTTGGGTTTATGAAGCACGTGGATGATCACGTGGGACTATTTCAGCGATGGCTCTGTTGTTACCCCAGTAACAGCTAGGTAAACCCACCCTGCATTGCATCTGCATAATTTTGTTATCTTCTTTGCTGAGAGCAGCCTCCTCTGGATGAGAAATAATATCCTCTACTAGCATATTTTCTCTTTGATGCTTCCAACTTGCTACCTTATTTTACATACAATTTCTGGCTCAGGGCCTAAATCACTGCACAAACTTAGTGACAACTATTTGACTTTTTTTGCTTTACTACCCTACACTCAAGGTTCAAACCTATATAAAAGAGGGTCAGCTCTACCAGATATCACATCAATAGATAAATTGGGAGTGGGTCAAGTCACTATTCTCAGGAATTCTAAAAGTTTAAGGACTTAGGTACTAATGAAAGACTTCATTGGTGAAATTCAAGAAAAATACATTTTTTCCCAAAGTGTTTTATGGCTGACAATGAGAAACAACTCTTCTCCTTTCTGACCCTATAGTATACCAAATTTGTGTGGCTTATATTTAAACCAAAATCACTATTCTCTGAAACCTCCTACAACGCCTTGCCCGTATACTCCCATTTCTTTAACATTGGAAATTGATGTTTTACCCTAAGAAACCACTGCAAGAGTTTGGGAGGAATTCGGACTTTGATAAGCTCTCTCTGCTATTTTTCTCTTTCATGCTTCCCTCTCTTCCTGCTCCCTTTCTCTGTCCCTGCTAGATTGTTAGGAGTTTCTATTTCAGAATCTTATGATTGAAAGGGCATCCCCTAGTTGCTTGAATGAGGAAGTGGAGGCTAAGAGAGGGGACTCAGGTCTCCCACTAGCTCAGGGTCAGGACTAGCACCTGCACTCTGGGCTGACAGAGCCACCCAGCTTCTGCCTAAAAACCCTGGATCATCATGCCGCCTCCACAGGCCCTGAGCACAGGCATCCTCTGTGGTCAAAGACGCCGGCTTTTGTGTTTGCCTTTCCCTTCATCTTTTCACACCTTTCCCCTTCAATTTGTATCCTATTCCTAGTTGCCCTAGTGTGCCCATGTCAGTCTGGTCCAAGCATTGGATCTCTCTGTTTTACTCCCCCTCCAACCTTCCTATACTATCTCCATTCTATGCTTTGTCAGGATAAATCACTTTGATCACTAAGCTAGCTGTCACTGTGTAAGGCAATCTAATAAATTAATCTTTCATAAGAAGTTAATGACTGATTAAGAGCTTAGGATAAGAAGAGCCTACCACTTGTAGTTAGCTTGTAAAGGAAGATTTCTACAGAGGCAGAGCCTTAACCCCAAGCAGTGACTGTTAAGTGGAGGAATTTCAGTTCTAACCACTTTTGGAGCTGGGGCAGGGTGATGGAAGAAAGTAGGATGGAGGATGATGTTAATGTGGTGCTCTTAAATTGCTAACATTGCATAATAAGCCTACATTTCCCTATATCTAAGGTGGCAGTTCAGGCATTAGTAATCCTGGACAGAGTCTTACAGAGTCTTACTGGCTGTTCCTTTATCTGATATTTGTTCATCTTTAAGAAGGTTATCTGTGAAACATCATTGAGCTTCCTCAGAATAAAGGCCTGACTGGGCATTCCTTGAGCATTTTCTAGAATATAACACGTATTTCACAGCAGATTAAACTGATGAAATATGCAGTATCCTTCCATAAACTATGGGCAGGATTGGTCCTAAGCTAAACTAGAAAACCATCAAAGTTTGCTTGCATCTTGCTCATCCCCACAGCTGACCTCTCCCACCCCTTGCGTCCTCTATGCATTCCCGTATTCTGTGCTTACCATTGCCCTCCTCCCCCTCCACCCTTCTCATCCTCAGGCCTGGATCATTCATGGGATCATTTCTTTCCTGACATATTTTTTGCAGAAGAAATCTGTTTAAAATAAGCGCCACATGAATATCTTTAAAGGAGAAAAAGAGACCAACTTATCATGAAGTGAAGAATCACGTGAAACCTGAAGAATGTGACGAACAGGGAAGAAGGGAGTTCTCAGCCAGCCAACCTCCATTCAGTCTGAGGGACAAAGTGTAAAGGGATGCTTCTCAAACTTTAATGAGAATAGCAGTCATTGGGGATCTCATTCACATGGAGTTTCCCAGGCCCTAATTTTGAGGATTCTGATTTTATAAATCTAGGGGGTAGCCCAGGTTTTCAATAGAGCATTTCAGGAGATATTGCTACAAGTGGTCTTTGGAATATATTCTGAGCAACTCTGGAGTACAGGGTGACATTTGGTTAGCTGGATGTCCTGCATGCTCTGTCTGCCTTGTAAAACCCATGGGGATAAGCACTTTATCCTTCAATCCTAACAGATGTCATCTTGAATCACAGTATGGCTCTGGCTGATCGGTCCTTCATTACCACTATCTCCCTCCACTCCTGAGCCAAAGCATGTATAGTGGGATAAAACGACTTGTCTACATTAGAATGACTGGATTTGTGTCCTATTGACAATTCAACAGATATGCAGATATGCCCTCCATATTATTTTCTTCAACTAATTTTTGGGGACCTATGTATTCCTTTTTTTTTTTTTTTTTTTTTTTTTTGAGACAGAATCTCGCTCTGTTGCCCAGGCTGGAGTGCAGTGGCCAGATCTCAGCTCACTGCAAGCTCCGCCTCCCGGGTTTACGCCATTCTCCTGCCTCAGCCTCTGGAGTAGCTGGAACTACGGTGCCCGCCACCTCGCCCGGCTAGTTTTTTTGTATTTTTTAGTAGAGACGGGGTTTCACCGTGTTAGCCAGGATGGTCTCGATCTCCTGACCTCGTGATCCGCCCATCTCGGCCTCCCAAAGTGCTGGGATTACAGGCTTGAGCCACCGTGCCCGGCCCCTATGTATTCTTAACATCACAAGAATCATGGCACTGCTTAATTTTCCTCCATATACTAATTAAAGCAGATAAGTAGGAAGCAAGAGATCCATCAGAAAGGCAGTTCTAAGTCATTACTCTTTATTAAGACCTAAGGCTATCTTCTATTTATTCATTAGAATCCCATAGCAGGTAACCCTTTTAATGTCTTATTTATAGTACTATAAATTTATCTGAGAGACTGGCATGGCAGTTAATTCATTTTGCACAATTTTATGGGGGGAATTTATTACAATGATTTATATAGAATGTACAGGAAATTAGACACATCATCTTGACCAAATCCCTAGTTATAAAAAATAGGGAAACCAAAGCCAAAAGACTTAAGGGATATAGTGGATAGTTTCCGTCCCCTGATTTGCAAGACTCCTTTTCTTGGGGGAACAGCTTTTTTTTTTTTTTTCTTTTCTTTTCCATGAGGACCTTTTCCTCTTCAGGTCTAGTCATGACCAATCAGATTACTCTACCCAAGCCGGGCAAGTGGTTCAGGTGCAATGACATGACTAAGGCTGCCTGAGCTATCTGGAAAGAAGGTCTTTTCCTGCTGGTTTGCTTATCTAGGAAGAAGATAATCTGGGAATGCTGCCACCAACCTGCAGAATGTTTGCCTGAAGGGCAAAATGAAGCACAGAGATAAGAACAGACATGGAGAAGGCCTTACGGGGTAATAAAATTTGAGCCTCAGGATCTAACTATGTTGAAAGTTAGTCCTTGAGTTATAGTTATGTGAATCAATGAAATCCATTTTTCCTTAAAGTCATTTGAGTTGCAGATTTATAGAAAGAGTTTTGATTAGTAACATGGACATGGCTGGTTCTGGAAGCTTCATGTAAAATGTCTCCTGGTACCCAGTTCTCCTGCCTGGGTATATCAGGTTCCATGCTCTGTGGCAGGAGGTCTTGTGTTATAGAATACATAAGTAACAACTGCTTTACATGTTAAAAATGCAGAGTCCTGGGCCCACAAAGATTCAGATTCCACGGAGCTGAGTGGTAAAGGCCCCAAACTTGCCTTTTATGAAGCTTTTCTGGAATTATTAGAGTGGCCTGAGAGGCCTTCTGTTCACTGGCTGTCTCATTTTATTCTAGTCACACCATTACCATTGATGTCTATAAAAATTCCAGGTATTGGAGCTGTACCTTGGCTGCTCCCTCTATCTGAAAAGCTCTGTCCTCCAGGTATCTCCAGGTATTTCCTTCAAGCCGTGGCAGAAATCTCACTTTTCAACAAGTCTTACTCTGATGTTCCCATTTAATATAGCATCAGGAAAACCCTCACCCCACCTATATCATTTACCCTATTTTATGTTTTTCCCCAAAACATGTTACCTTTCAAAGTCTTATATAATTTATTACTTACATTTATTGTCTATCCCATTCTTCCTCCAAATCCTCTCCTCCCGCTGAAATGCAAGCTCTAAGAAAGTAGGAAACTTTCATTTGTTCACTGATGTATCTCAAGAATCTTTGGCATATAGCCGGCATTCAATAAATATTTTTTGAATGAAAGTAATTTCAGTTCAAAGTGATTTTCTGACAACACTATGAAAAATGCCATACAACCACGTAGCCATTAATTATTTTACTTTCTTAATGTCTGAAAATGCAGATTACCACATTTTCTTTCCCTTTGAACCTGAGAAGTGGTAAGAAGGATGCATGATGAAAAGAAAGCTCCTGCTTCCTTGCTGATGCTCCATATGGGTGCCAGGCTGGGGCAGCAGTGCCCCACCCAGCCTCACTTCCCATAGAGCTTCTTAGAGCTGCATGCCCAGTTTTCTACCAATGCTAGTTGTGTCTTTGGGGGCTTTCTGGGAAGAGTTTTCTGATTATTGCCCTTACATGCAAGCAACTGGACATTGACTAAATATGGATAGCATGTTTGGGATATAGACAGAAAATATGGGTTATAAAGGAGATTTACTTAGAGAAGAAAAGCCATGCAGCCTTTTGGACAGAAATCCCCAATCAGAAGGCCGTTGGGACTGATCACAGGAATAATCAATCACAATAGACAATGCTTTCTATAAGTCCTCTGTAGGTCACGCTCTGGAGTGGATGGTGCTGATTTGCTCCAAATCTTTAGTGGCACCCCCTCCACTCGGGAGGTTGAGGCGGGAGGATTGCTTGAGACTGAAAGGGAGAGGCTGCAATGAGCCAAGATCATGCAACTGCACTCCAGCTTGGGTGATGGAGCAAGACCCTGTCACCAGAAAAAAAAAAAAAAAAAAAGAAACATAAAGGATTCTTCCCAGCAGAGAGGATGTCACCTAGTTATGCATATTCATAATAGTTTTACTTTACTTCAACTCAATGCAGGTTATCTTCTTTCCATCATCATGACTCTGAAACAAAGTAATTATTTAAAATTTGTCAAATTTTGACTAAAATTCTGTTCAGGGATCCTCTTTGAGGTGGGATCAAATCATCAAAATAGATGTATATCTGCCTGGTTTTCCTTAAAAAAATATTTTAACTAACTACTGGAGTATCTTAATATTTCCATTATTCTCTTTAATCTAGTCTTTTAAAGAGGTATTTAAGGTTTCAACTAACATTCACTCTAGTGAAGTAAAACGCTGTCTGCTTAGTTTCTGGGAGCTTGGGCAGCTGCTGTTGTGTTTGTTGAAGGGAAATTGGATTCTTAAAGAAACTGCTTAATCTTCTCTATTAAGTAATTAAATAAAACGCTGTCTGGGAGTATGTAGCAGGTGGGTTTGAAAGTGAAAAAAATTTCAAAAATCACATTTTTTGTGTTAAATGGATGTTTAAAATGCAACGGCATACATTTAAAAGAAAATGATGATTGGGACAGTTTTTTAAATTAAAGCCTTCAAGTTGAAAAAGACTGGATATTAAAGAACCTATACAATGAAAGAAGAAGTTGCTTAAGTGGAAGCAGGCCCTGAATTTAAATGAGATCAACCTAAGAGGAGGACAAAGTGAAACTTACGCCACATTGTTCAGATTTTTCTCCTCTGAGGAAAAAATCGGTTAAAACAATGTATCACCGCTTTATTTGGCAGAGTTGCCCTTCTCGGCACTGTTGCCATAGCATAGGGACCTCAGAAATACACTGATTGTAGGCCAGAATGAACAACAAAACAAACACGGAACCAGCGGCGCTATTCTCGAAGGCATTAAGGGGCTGCCCTTCCTTTGCAATGCATTCATTTTTAATGAAAAGGGAAGGGGATATTTTATATGTCCTGACATTTGGTCCCTTTCCGCGAAATTTGAAACTCGAGACACAAAACATTCCCCAGTTGTTGGTGAAATACCTGCTTTAAAAGCAGAACCACAGTTATTGTCTTTGGCCCGGAATTCCTGAGACTCATTTCCACCCCTCCCACGGAGTCACCTGCTCAGGGGGAACCCCGGCCAGAAAGCCGGGTCGCGCCAGGTCAAATCTTGCGCGTCTCTTGTTTACTCCGCCCCGGGCAGGGCGGCGGCGCGGCCGGGGGGTGGGGAGGACGGATGGGACCCGCGGCGCCCTGGGCGCTCGGCTTGGCTCCGCAGGGTGCGGCGACTGGGGCATCTGGGAGGGGCTGCGCGCTGTCCCCGCTCGGCGGGGAGACCACCCGGAGGAGGCACTCGGGGCGCCGGCCCGGCCCAGCAGTCACTGGTCGCGCTCGGGCACCGTGGCCGCCTGGGAACCTCCCCCGAGGGTGCACACCAGTCCACACAGGCAGGGTAACGGCCCGAGGGATCCCCGGTGTCCCCCAGGTGTCGCCCGGCCTGGGAGGAAGCCCAGAGCTTCGACACCCACTCGCCTGGGATTCCCCGTCCCCCGACCCCGCTCTCCCAGGGCTGGGTGTGATTTCAACTCCGGTCCCTTCCGTGGAGAGCACACAGGCTGAAGGTGGCAGCTCTCCCCGAGGTTCCAGCGCGGCCCACCAGGAAACCGGCAGCTGCTCCTTGCGCCGCTGCCCACACCTATTTGAATATCCCGGCGAGGGCGGGCCGCGGTCCCAGAGCTGGGGGCCCCGGGGGCACCCTGGTGAGTGACCCCAGAGAAGGCAATTCGGGCGTTTAGAGCACGTGAAAAGTTCACGCGCCCGCAGGGGCACGGAAAGTGCTAGTAAAACACTTCGAAGCTCCATAAACGCAGCCAGGAGCCACAGCCTGATTTTGTTTTTCTTGATCGATAATTGTGAGTAGAGGCAGGGGCGAGGAGAGGCCAGGGTTCCTTGAGTACTGGGATCAAATCTAAGGACACTACTAATTATACAATCCCGTTCGTTAGGAAGGCAGACGACGATTCTCTGGGAAATGGGTAAGGGGTGGGATCGGAGGTTTCCACATCCTTAGAGGAAATTCTCAGGCTCCTAGAGATGCCCAAGTTTTGTTGCATGACAAGCAGACACCGACTCTCCGGGGAGTTCCCCGCTCCGACCGAGTGAGTGCATGGCCGCGATCTCCCTGCCCGGAGCGGCAGCCGTGGGGCCGGGCCTTGCCCTCCCGACCGCCTCCCTCCCCAGTCCCCCGCGCGCCGCACATCCCTCTCTCGCTCGCTGGCTCCAGACTGGTTTTTCTGGTTCAGCCTCCCTCCCTGGGACGCGCTGGGGGATCCGATGACGTCGCTGGCTGAGTCTCTCCCTCTTCCTCCCTCCCTCCCTCCCTCCGCCTCTCCCCCCAGTCCGCCCTCGCCGCGCACTCCTCCTAGTAACTTCTGTTCGGGGAGGCGCTGCCAGGAATAACCCGGTGCATCCACAGCCCGGGAGGGGAGGCGGCCGCTGCGGCTCCCGCACGCAGACAGCTGCGGCCCGGGCCTCGCGGCTCCCGCCTGAGCCCGGCTGCTCCTACCCCGGGCCCATCTCCGTACAGTGTCAGAAAAATAAATAAAGGCTAGAGGAGCCTGGGCTGGCGGTCGGGATCTCTTCCCTCCCTCCGCGCCCGCCCTCCCTCTGTCCTTAAGGAAATGCTACCAGACACCCCCCACCAGACACGCTCAGCCTTGGCGAGGAGCGGCCGCCGCGGCAGCAAGAACAAGGGCACCAGGGGGGTTTCCTCCCCCTCCTCCTCTCCCTCCTCCTCCTCCCCGTCCTCCTTCTCCTCCTCAGCGGTGACTTTCCAGGTGAGCGGCCGCCGCGGCTGCGAGGATCCCCCTCGCCCGCTCGGGCTCGGGCCGCCGCGTCGCGCCCTCCTCCCGCCCCTGTCACCCGGCGGCGGCCAGGAGCTGACAGCCGCCCGAGGGGCTCGCGGCCCGGAGGCGGGCGGCCGGCGGGAGGCGGGCTGGAGGTGAGGGGGTGGAAAGGAGGAGAGCGGGGCGCCGCCGAGCGCCGTCGCTCCCCGGAGGAGGGTCTCCGCGCAAACATCTTCGGTGACTGTGGCACAAGTCTTTGCCAAGTTGTGTCTTGGACCTTGACGCTCCCCGGAGCCCAGAGCAACTTGGAGGGTCTCCCGGCTCGTTCACAGCGTTCCTCCACGTCTCGCCTCTGGGGTGCTGGGTGCAGCCTCGGGGTGCGCGGAGGGCAGACCGGCCACCGCGAGAGCGGAGCGGCGGGAATCTAGGTCCCTCCTCGGCTCGGTAAGTGGCCTGGGCGCTGGGTTTTTCCTGCCTCCTTCGGCGCTGGTAGCTTGTTTCACTTTATATTGGAATCGCCGCCGCCGAACTCAGTTCCCCGCTCCGCGGCGCGTGCCCCTAGCCCCTTCCCGGTGGCCCAAGGGTGAGGGTCGGAGGGGGCGGGGATGGGGGGAGACCGTGGGAGGGGTGTCGGGCGCGTGGGGAAATGCGGGGAATACCCTGGCCGCGGATCTATGCAGATGAGGAGAGGCTGCTTTGCGTAATGTCCTGGGGGGAGGGGGCCGCGCGGGAGCGCTGGAGGCAGGAATGTGCCTGCTTACTAATGAGCGACGTGCACCGGCGCGCACGGCCCGGCCACCGCTGCGGCTGCGGCGGCCGGCGGCGGCCCGTTGTCAGGTAGCGGGGGAGGGGGCCGCGGCGCGCGGCGCGGGCGGCCGGGCGGGCGGCGCGAGGCCCGGGCCGCCGGCCTGCGGCCGAGCGAGCGCAGCGAAGGCGCTGGCTCTGGGCATTTCAGTGACTCCCTTTACCTCCCGGGCAAGGAAGGAAGGAAGGAGCGAAGGAAGGAAACGAGGAAGGAGGGGACTTTCTCGATGGAAGGTTCAGGCGGAGGCGCCCTCGCCTTGCGGGTTGAGCGGCCGCAGAGCGGCTCTGGCAGCTGCCGGCTGGACCCGCGCGCGTGGAGACGGGTGGGGGCGGTTTGCATGCGTGTTTGTCTGTGCGTCTGGCCGGGGATCGGGAAGGGACATGTGTGTTTGGGCTGTGCACTGTGGGGAGCTCGGTCTGCGCCTTTATGTCTGTTCCCTGAAGTGGGTGGAACGTTGGCCCGTTCCGGGAATGTTCCATGACGTGGTGCAGCCACAGGAAGGGGGTTAACGAGGGGCTCTCTGCCGCGGGAGCACTGCCGGCTGCTATCAAAGCAGATGTGCTGCTGCTCCTCCTCTTTCACCTCCTTTCACCCCCCACCCCCCGCCTTTCCATTCTGTGCCTCTGGTACGGGTAGGGGTGAGACAGGAAAACATTGCTCTGGGTGTGTGGGTGTGTGTGTGTGTGAGTGAGAGGTTGGGGGAGGGGGTGCTAATGTGCATGTGTGGGGTCTGTCGTATTTGTTGGCGGGGAGGGGGTGGACTCCAGATCCGCTCTGCTACCCCAGCTGTTATCACAGATCGGTGCGCTTTATACGCATGTGCCTCCAGCGTTTGGTCCTTCTTACATAACACATCCAGTGCAGCAGAGGACAGGAGAAAATGCGACCCCAACCCTCCAAACCCAAATTGGGTGAGGGGATAGAAGGTCAGGAAGCGTCTCTGGGTGTCGTCCTTCAGGGACTTGGTTCCTAGTGGGGGAAAGGAAGAAGGGAAGGAGGGTTTCTTCAAGTGGCTCCTATCCTCTCTGACTTAAAAGCATCTAACTAAAAAGGACTGCAGGCACTAGTCCTCCCTAACGGGAAAGCTTGTAACCTGCTACACCAAGGGAACGGGGGCACTTTAACCTCGGGAGTGCAGAGAAGAGAGAGGGTCCTTAATCAAGACACTTGGAGGAGAGGAGCAATAATGTGTTGGCGGCAGATGGGGGGCGCTGGGGATGACTTGGAGGAGAACAGAGGAATCTCTTGATAATAGGTTTCACTGGAGGCCTTAGGACACCTGTAATGGCTTAGCATTCACACGGGAAGCTGTGTGTGCAACTGACATTGCAAAACCCTTATTCTCTGCAGAGTTATTTAGGCCTAAAATGAATATAGAAAGGCTTGTTTCCTGTACTTTCATTATAATGGAAAATTTGAACTGATTTTTCTCCTTCATTTTCTGCCATTTAAAAAATAACTCAATTTACCTCCAAATGAATATTGGTACTCGCCCCCAACCCTAAAGCTAGACCTCAATAATTCACGAGAGAACTGTTTTTCTAGCATACCCAGAGCCCTAGTCAAGGGCTATCGATTTTTCTCTTCAGTACAGTTGTTTCTTTTGTAGTGCATAATCAAGCCCAGAAATTACTTGAAATATTAATAAGATCCATTTTAATTAAATTTGCAATGAGCTGTCCTCCTAGAAAAAGGCCATTTAACTTTATCAGAAACGTTTCCTCCAGTGATATAGTAATATTTGGTGATATTTGTCCTTGAGCAAACCAAGTTATTTTAAATATTTGCACATATAGATCACATATATTTGCTACATATGTAGCAGATGCCTCATTTCTTTTTCACCTTATAAGAGTGCCAAAAGCAGAATTTTAACAAAGTAGATTGTGGAATGAGTAGATTGGGTTTGATTTTTAGGATATAGGCCAAATGGTTTATCAGAACAGAAATGCCCTTTCTGTGAGTAAAGTGGGTATCATTTTCATTATTAAGAGAAAATTCCCTGTGGAACCCTAAGGAGTCGTACCAAATGACAACTGTACATTTGCATTGTGAACTGAAAAGGAGTTACCAGTATTTACTTAATGATAGTGTGTTTGTTTCAAGTGTCATAATCCCTTTTGACCACCAGGTTTGAAATATGCAGTATATTTCTTATATACAGAAACGTATTACATTATAATGATGACTCTTTTGAACATTGTCTGAGCCAATTTCTTGCGTTGAGCATAGGTCAGGTATAAAACAAAATTTGCTCATTGGCATCTGTATTTTTGTTACAGTGATTGTATTTTATGTGGCTAACTTTATTAGAGATGGCTTATGTTTATACAAGGATATTCAAGAGTAAATTGATGTGTGACTGATTCAGGGACAATTTTTGGAATGGTGGTATATTAATGATCTTACAAATTTAAGATCTAACTGATTTTTAATTGGTTAGATCCTTGTAGAGGTGTTTGGTAAAATACCACTGAAGTACATAAAACATTTATATATTCCTATTTAACATGGAATGTGGAAATTTTCCTATGTGTATATTATCACATAGGAAAATAATGCTCTTTGATTACACTGAAAGATTAACCAGCAGAATATTTTGATTGATCAGGCTCCTTTGCGTGAGATGTGTTTGTGAATGTTCTTGTTACCATGAAAACAGAACAGAGGACAGTATATATGGAGACATTCCTTGTGGAGTAATGGTGCATGTGTCTGCTTGAACTTTTGGTGCTTTGTCACTATTCAGAAAATCAGGTTGACTCTTTTATGCTGATTTAATTTAAAATGAAAAATCTTATTCCAGAATTTGCCATTTTTTTTCGAAGCAGGGCTCATTTTAACAGCAGCAATAACAACCCTTTGTGTTGTACACTGTATTGGGTTTCAGCTTTTGAATTATAACAAGTACACTATTTGAGTTGGGTTTCAGTTTTTAAATTATTATCAATAATTAGCTAAAGTCAATTTGAAAGCTTCACATAGCAAAAATAATTTTAAAGATTGATAGAAAATGTTAGTTGGCATGAGTGAAAGTATAATCCATAAGGATGTAAAGTAATTTGATAACTGATGTGGTAATTATTATCATAAGGGAAAAGTGGCTAAGGTCAACTGGATGTATGGTTGTGGATCAGACAGGCTACTCATCTCCTGTTTGTTAAAAATGAACACTGTTTTCACATTTTGGTATGTGATCAGCATCAGCAGAACTCTCTCTTGGTCTATACATTAATTCTGTAGGTGGAGAAACGGTTCACAGTTTAAATATCTACCTGAAAATTTCAATGATATGCTTCCAGTTCATGGATTTATATGTGAATTCATCATCAATTCATATTTTGGCTAAAACTTGGGATTTAACTGTTACAACTTTTAAAGTGATATTATAAAAAGGAGCACTGGAAGTTTGCTAACTCAATGAAATTAAGGTATCATAAGGAACTTCAAACCATCCAGAGTGTATGGATTCGCTTTAACCATACAGGCAGATCCTTTATTAATATGGAGCTAAACTTTAGTGAATATTCAAGTGAGGGCTCTCCTGTGAAACCTGTAGGATTTACAGTGTTTGAAGTTGTGGATGAACACAGAGGATTAAAGAAAAATAGGAAAACTTTATGAAAATAAGATCATGCTTGTTTTAAAGTAATTGTATGAGAAGTAATATTTTCTCTTTGTTCCTGGTATTTAGTGACAGTTAAAAGCACTGCTTTCTGTATGATATTTATAGCAATGCTTCTGAAAAAAAGGTTGAGTAAACCAGTATTTGTAGCTATGAGATGCCACTAACTAATTTGGGAAAACATTTTAGCACTTTATTATTGTGTCACAACTCCGAAATCATCGTGAGAAAGAGGATAACATAGCATTCTTGGTCTGTGCAATCTTTGGCTTATCTAAGCCAAATTGTGAATATCGACATTAGATAGACACAGGCCTAAACTGGCTTCATGACTACATTTAGAATAGAATCAGAACTGCCTGATATTTGGGTTACTATTGTTCTAGGCCGAATTTGTGCTATCCTGACATACACTCCCATCACTCATCATTTGAGGTATTACCTATGACATGTGATCTATTCTACAAGTGTCTATAATCTTAGATTTCCAACCCCCTTAAAACTTGAGATCTAATTGTTTAGCTCTATCTGAGAAAGTACTTTGGAGAGAGGAAGAGATGGACATGATGTTTATGTGCCTGAGGGTGATTCTCGGCCGAAAGAAGAGGTGGTCTCATCTGCTACTTCTGGGTCATAGGGGGATGGAAGTAAGTTCAGGAAGTACCCAGGGCCAATCTTTTTGACTTTTCACTTATGTATAATCTTAATCCTCTATTCAGAGTACTATGACTGGTGCACTATTATTGTTGGTCAATGCAATTCACTCTCTCAGTCATTCAACAAGTATTTCCTGTAGATTAGGCCTTCTGCTAGACATGCAGGGTATAAATAATGACCCGAACCACTAAAGGAGCTCCTTTCCAGGAGTTAAAAACAAGCCAGTGGGGCTGATAACAAGATAAAGGTAATGCAGGGCCTTGAAGGAAGGTTGACTGCAGACATGATTATCCAACCTGACAAATGTGAGGACTGCCTTTGGCAAATCAGGACACATCATGACCCTCCAAATGACCATGTTACAGGTTGATCCTTGGAGAGGGAATTTTGAGGGGCAGGGCCTTGAAATTGGAAGAACCTTGGTAACGCGTGTCTCTTCTCAGTGCTTCCACATCAATTGTCTTGGAGCATATGGAATTTTTAATGACTGTATATATAACGACTTCAGTTTGAAGGATTTACCTGTAAATTAACTATTATTATTTGCAGATTTTTAAAATAACAAATAATTTAAGTTTTAAAAATACTTATTTGGTGCTCCAGTTAACAAAAATGGCCAGCATCATTGATTCAATTAATAAATAACTACCAATTCAGAAGTCTTTACAAGGTCACTGTGTGAAGTAACCAATTAATCTTTGGAACCCTGCATGAGCTAGATCTACATATTTTCAAACAACTAGCAAGGGACTGAGACATTCAATTATCCCAATAATTTCTCCTCATAATTGCAAATATCAGGATCTTTGGAGAAATTTAGATCTGATTTCTTACTTTCCATGTGATTAGGGGTCTGTGTGACATGAAAATATGAGTAGAAACAGAGGTTAGTGAAAAATCACTTTCCTTTGTTTTGTCCACTGCATCATTTGATTACTTTTTTTTTTCCGTTTTATAATTTATATAATGTAGGAAATTCAATTTGGGTGACAAAAAGAGTCTTTTTAAATTTTTATTTACTTATTTGAGACGGAGCCTTACTCTGTTGCTTAGGCTGGAGTGCAGTAGTGCGATCTCAGCTCACTGCAACCTCCACCTCCTGGGTTCACGCAATTCTCTGCCTCAGCCTCCCGAGTAGCTGGGATTACAGGTGCTCGCCACCACGCCTGGCTAATTTCTTTATTTTTGGTAGAGACGGGATTTCACCATCTTGGCCAGGCTTGTCTTGAACGCCTGACCTCAGGTGATCCACCCACCTTGGCCTCCCAAAGTGCTGGGATTATAGGTGTGAGCCACCACGCTGGGCCAAAAAGAGTCTATTTTATGTAGTAGTTCCAAGCTTGGGCTCTGCAGTCAGCTCAAGAGTCAGAATGAAAAACAGAGATAAAAGGATGATGATTTCCAACTTCAAACATTTTACAATCTAGAAGAGACATGACTTATAGTAAACTTTATTAAAACTTACAAGTGGGAGTAGAGTATAAATGAAAGCAGGATTTTTTCCAACTGGAAAGATTAGAGGGTTCTTATGAGAGGAGGGGATTCTTTTTTTTACTGAGGACCTTGGATGTTAAGTAGAATTTCACTGAGTAAAGAAGGGAGGCAGGAGCTCCCCATACTCTGACCTGGAATGGGAGGGGACAGGGATAGTGCCAGGGCAGAGGAGGAGTTGGGAGCCTGGAAAGGTACATAGCTCCAGATCTTTTGGTGCCTTGAAGACCTGCAGAGAAAGCTGGGCATCACTGAAGGTTTTTGAGCAGCGGAGTGGTGCTGTAAAGTGTGTGTTTCAGAAAGCTTATAAGGGTATACGGGATGAATATCTTGGTGGCAAGGAGACAGTTAGATTGCCAAAATATCCTAAAGAGAAGTAATGAAAGTTGCCCCTACTGAACGATAATATGAATTCTTTTATTCTGTTAATTGATGTGTTTAAAAGTACCCTAAAAATCATAAGTAACAAAAGTGATTAAAATATTTTGTTAAACATGGCCAAATGTGTATGACAGGTTGTCAATTTGAACAACATTATAAGTATTGCATTATTATTTTAACCTAATATAATTTGTTTTACTACGGAATGTATTTATAGATATGAGTAGTGAAAGTTGACCATCAAACACCAACTTGCAGACATGTTTATACTTAAAATTACAAGGTAATTATATGTTTAGGAATACATGTATGAGGAATGGAGCAGTGATACATTTCGTGGTTAGTTGGAATACTGCTTTTTAATTGATACCCAGCTGTATCTAAATCATTACAATACTGCACAGATAGTGTAGCACAGTGTATTTGAAATGCAGCACTTTGTTGGGCAAAGATTTATTTAATGGTTTCATTTTCTCTGCAAAACAAAAAAAAGCAGGAGATAATCGAAGCTCTTATTATTTGCATTGTGGCAGATTTCACTTGAGTTCAGAAGCCTAGGAAAAAGGTGGGACTTTTGAAAGTAGGGCAGTAGGTAAATGTAGACACACCTTCATTTGTATTTGATTAGGGATCTGACAGCATGCATATGTTGTGTACAGGTTTGCACGTGTGCATACACACATATACAAATTGGAGAAAACCATAGGTGTTCTGTGAGAGAGAAAATTTTGCTACTTATACAGTGTGACTTCTCATCCTGATAGTTGCAGAAAATATTTCTTTTAAAATGGAGATTAATGTCTAATTCCATATAAAGAAGATTATAGGAAAGGTGATTAAAACTGTAAGTAGCTTTGTTCACTAAGACGCTAGATTTATTTGACACAGTGTTTTATTTCTTTTGGAAGGCAGACAACTAGTTTAATAGTGTACATATGAAACGCTAATTTGTCTTGTTAATTGGATGCAATTAAATTGAGGTTATTTTATACTGCTTAATTGTTAGAAAATTACATGCGTTGCCATGCCTGTGTAATGCGAAGCAGAAGCGGAGGGTATAGCCGGAGTGGGGCTGGGAGGGGCGCAAGATCTAGTCCTGTCTTTGCAATTAACTTTCTGTGAAAATTGGAAACAAGTCATCGAAGCTCTTTGGACCTCATTTGGAAATGGAAGAGATTGGAACAGATGGCTCCTAAAGCTTCTTCCAGCTCATATTCTATCAGTTTATAAATTCTACTTTGTAGTTGTAGAGAATGCAATGTCATTATATTCTGTAATTATGGTATTACAAGGATGAACAAGGCACTTAAAAAAATCAGCACAGTGCCAATTTAGCAAATCCGTTAGAAGGAAGGCAATTTCGGCTTAAAGAGCACTCACCTGGCCGGGCGCGGTGGCTCAAGCCTGTAATCCCAGCACTTTGGGAGGCCGAGATGGGTGGATCACGAGGTCAGGAGATCGAGACCATCCTGGCTAACATGGTGAAACCCTGTCTCTACTAAAAAATACAAAAAACTAGCCGGGCGAGGTGGCGGGCGCCTGTAGTCCCAGCTACTCGGGAGGCTGAGGCAGGAGAATGGCGTAAACCCGGGAGGCGGAGCTTGCAGTGAGCTGAGATCAGGCCACTGCACTCCAGCCCGGGCAACAGAGCGAGACTCCGTTTCAAAAAAAAAAGAACACTCACCTGTGCCAGGCTCCATCCCAGGCTGTCTCCCCACATTACGTCACTTAGTCCTAACAACCACCCTGAGAAGATTTGGTTTTTTATCTTGATGTGTACACTTAAAGAAACTTCCATTCAGAAAGGTTTTTGCAGGGATGGTTTGATAGTCATTGGTGAAGCAGGATTCGAACTCAGGGTTTTTTGGCTCCGAAAATGCTTTGTCTTTTTACCATTTCATGCAGTATAAGCAATTGTTTACACATCAAAATTATTTCAAATATTTAAAAAAGGTCAACCATATTTATCACTTAGCACAATGTTTCCCCTTAGTAGTATATGGATAAACAGGTAGCCTATGGGATTAAGAACCTGGATTTGAAGTCAGACAGAATAGGGCAAATTCCAACTCCACTACCACCTGGGGGAATTTGGGTAAGTTACTTAACCTCCCTGAAGTTACAAAATGAGGATAATACCCATTCAAGGGTCATTGTGAAATTTTTATGAGAATGTGTGCACCCATCTCAATGAGCACATAGTAAACGTTTAATACCTGGTAGCTATGGGTTATTATTAACAAGGTATTAGACCATAAGAAAAACACAGGACAATTCAAATTGTTGTGACAGTAAACTATTAAATTTTCAAATGGTCCATTAAACTCTTGACTGAAATGGTTTAAGAAACAATGTTAGAATGACATGGTTTCACATTCGACAGTTAACAAATGGAAACATCAATTAAAATCTGGGGTGTTTCTCACTGAGCCCAGCCAGTGCTGTGCCAATGAAGTGAACTTAATTCTCTGATTCTTTGTGGAAAATCATTCTGAAGTTTTTGCTCTAAAAATAACTTTGGGGGCCTGAATTACCCAACTTGAACTTCTGTGCAAGAGCTAGAGGACCAGTGATTACTCGTGGGGCCTTGGGCCTACTTAAGAGATACAACTTGGGTGTTCACAGGACTGTTAACTTTAATTTAAAAAAATTTATTAATTCAACAGAGATGTATTAAACACCTGCTCTGGGAAAGGTGCTGTTCTAGACACTGGCGATCCATCAATAGACAAAAATAGTTAAAAAATAAATTGCTTGCCTTCATGGAGTTTACATTCTAGTAGACTAATTTAGAAACTTTTTATGGCTAATTCAGTCACTGTATTACTTTTCAGTTTTTACAGGAATCTCTGCTTTTATAGTGGTCTCTCTTAACCCAAATAACATTTAAAGAAACATTGTAAGACTTATTAAATCACTAATGAAATACCCCATTTTTTTATATATATGTGGATGTATGTAGGTACATATATTTCATAGTAAGGTAGTTTTCGACACCTAAATATATAGTACTAAATTTTTTTAAAATTTCATTTTTATGGTTCAGCATTATGGCCCGTCATACCTGTAGAATTAGGTGCTGGTGGCCAGGTGCAGTGGCTTATGGCTGTGATTCCAGCACTTGGGGAGGCTGAGGTGGGTGGATCACAAGGTCAGGAGTTTAAGACCAGCCTGGCCAATATGATGAAACCCCATCTCTCCTAAAAATACAAAAATTAGCCGGATGTGGTGACACGTGCTTATAGTCCCAGCTACCTGGGAGGCAGAGACAGGAGAATCGCTTGAACTCGAGAGGTACAGATCGCCTCACTGCACTCCAGCCTGGGTGACAGAGTGAGACGCTGTCTCAAAAAAAAAAAAAAAGAAAAAGAAAAAGAGAGAGCGAGAAGAGAATTAAGTGCTGGCTGTTTTATTGTGGGCAAGGAAAAATAATGGTTTACAAATGACACATCCTTTTTTTTTTTCTTGAGACAAATTCTTGCTGTGTCACCCAGGCTGGAGTGCAGTGGCGCGATCACGGTTCACTGCAGCCTTGACCTCCTGGGCTCAAATGATCCTCCCGCCTCAGTCTCCTGAGTAGCTGGGACTGCAGGCTGGTACCACCATGTGCAGCTAATTTTTGTGACCCATTCTCTTGTTAAATGCATTTATAAGCTTACCAAAGTGAAGTAATTAAACAAATTATATTCGGAATTTATATTTTTAATTTTAAGTGAATTATTCATCTTTTAACTGATAATTTTTGCTATAAAATTTCTAGTGGATTAGGATGATTTCACTTTCACAAAAGTGTGCTCAATACAGTGTATGACATGTGCTGGGCATACAGTTGATATTTGGTGGATGTTTAAAGTCATAATTCATTCTCAAGAAGCTTACTGTCCAAATGGTAAGGAAAAACACCTGCTACACTGTAAGATGGGGGTCATGAGAACCAGATGAAGGAGATCTTCCAGGAGCTCAAGTCCTGTCTGTCTTTGTGCCAATAGCCAGAGCTCATTAGTCTGTGCACCTTTATTTTATTATTGTTTTGTGACAGGGTCTCACTCTGTCACCCCCACTGAAGTGCAGTGGTGCAATCTGCGCTTACTGCAACCTCCGACTCCCAGGCTCAAACGATCCTCCCACCTCAGCCTCCCAAGTAGCTGGGACTACAGGCACCCGCCACCATACTGAGCTAATTTTTGTACTTTTTGTGGAGACAGGGTTTTGCCATATTGCCCAGGGTGGTCTCCAACTCCTGGGCTCAAGCCATCCACCCGCCTTGGCCTCCCAAAGTGCTGGAATTACTGCACCCAGCCTGTCTGTGCACTATTAAGTGCTTCTTGGCACATTCGATTTTAATGTTTTCCAGGAAACAAGTGCCTCCATGTGTCCCTCCAGCAATCCCAAACATCTCTTAAACGTAGTTGCGGGCTCCCCAGGCTCTAAACTCCCCATTTGTTTTTGCAGCAAGTGAACAAATATAGGGCCTTTTTGAATTATGTTTCTCCCTACAGTTGGATAGGTCAGCTTACAGCTGAACTGGGATTCTTCCACCTAGGACAGCTTTCTTTGACAATATTTTGTTCAGGGTGCTCTAAGAAGGACACTGTGTGAAGGTGGCTGTTGCTCATGAGTCTGGGGTTTGAGGAAGCATTGTTTCTTGGTGTGCCTGTTTGGATCAATTAGGTGTGAAAGAGGGAGTGTATTCCTTTCCCCCACTACGCACCCTTGCCCTATGTAGGCCAAGACAAATGGAGGAGGAAAGGCTGGGGTGAAACGGTTTCCTTTCATGCAAAGCAAGTGGTGAAAGCCTCTGTCTTTGCAACTCAGCAATGTCCCTTGGGATGGTCTTGATGGCTGGTAGACTACTTTATGGATAGATCATGGGAAGTTCAGCTTCTAATTATCCATGGAACAGTTATCAAACTTTATTTTTCTTTCTTCGCTGATACTTACATTTCAATAAATTCACTTTCTCTAAACAAGGGGAAAATCCAGGGTTATAAGCATTCAATTTATTTTCTTGTCAGTAGTCATGTGTCAAAGTTTATGTTGGGAGAGATATAAAGATATAGCCTTTTTGGGTAAAATGAGGATTTCAGATATCTTTTCTGCTCTTGTGAGGCTGTGCTCATTAGAGCCTACACTGGAGCTCTAGAGAACACCAGAATGAATGACTTGAAACTCTGACCCCACTAGTTGATTGCTTGCCTTATTATTGATTTTCAAAAAGATTCAGGCCAAGAGGCTGTACCTCTGTTATATTTCATTATTTCTTCATCCGTAAAAATGAAGCATTGTTTATAGCACTCACCTACCTCCTGGGAATACAGCAGGGTAACACAAGAGAATCGGAGTGGCTATTTTTAGTGTGTGAAGCAACACTAAGTTTTGAGAATAATTCAATTGTTGAAAAAAATCTGATACACAGCAATACAATGGTGACAAGGGTTAGTAGAGTGTTGTTGAGATAATTGACTGATATTGATGCAATTTATTACAGGCCTATGTAATTGTCTTATAAGTACCGCGCGCTAACCGATTGCGCCACTGGAGCCACTGGCCTATGTAATTGTTTTCAGAAAGATAATGGTCAGCAGTTCCACAGCTTGTTATAGTATCTCCTGATGGATTTAAATTTTGTGTAGGTCACTAATGCACTCGTGTCACAAAGTATTCAGATACTTGTACCCACATTCAAACAAAAGAAAAGGGATCTAAAGACATTTGTTTTTGGATTTGTAATCTGTTTACTTTTTCAAATGACCTCAGTACTATTCATGATAAACTTGGTGCCCAATTTCAATCAAGTGTAAATTTTAAAATGGGTCAAGTGGCTGAGAATATTCTAAATGACCTTTTAAAATAATAATCTGACGGTATAGAATATAACAAATAATTAGACACTGAGTGTGGAAGTTGAATTTTCTAATGGGCAAAGTCCAAGTCTGTCCAGTCATCAGTTGGTTTTTGGCTATGTTTGGTGGGAGTTTGCTAATGTGAAACCTAATGATGTCTGAAAGTGGTCCTGATGGGTATTAATAGCCATCTGGAAAAATTTTACATCTTCACAAATAATCCCAAGAATTTATACTGTGAAGACATTATCCTGATAGTTCTTCTTTTCCTGTATTCTTATGGGCGATGTAGGATGAGAGCAGTATGAAGGAAACAGAAGACATTTTGAAATTAATCACAAAATTTCCATGGCTTGGAAGCCTGCTATTGTTATGCTCACCCTTCTTATAGCTTTAAAATCAAACAATGCCAAACAGTCTATCTAACAGTTTTAATTTCCTTGGAGCCAAATTGATTTGGTTTAAATTTCATTTCAAATTTTTACAGTATGCCACACAGTTGTATACATCAGGCTACTATTCTTATTTGTATTTGACATGTAAATATTTGTGAATGGAACAGGCATGAAGAAATGAAATTCTGAGGTTCTTTTGGAACATGCAAATGACTGCTTCCTTACTCAGTGCAACCTGTTCCCAGTGCTTTCTTCCCGATGGGTCAGCTTTTGGTTTTGAGCAGGCTGCATCATCAGTCCCAGTTGAGCTTTTTGTGAGAAATTTTACTTCTTCCTTTCATTGTGATACAATTTGTGGTACTTCAACGATGCCTTATTTAGGGCATCTCTTAAAGTGTCTAATTTAAATATGCTGATTAATTTTCTTAGGTGTAGGATCTAATGTATTAGTTTTGGTTTGTCAACTGGTGACAGGACACTCTGCAATGTAAAGTTTCTTACAGAATTTCAGGATTAGATAAAACTATTGGAGGCATCATTTAATCTTTAACTGAGCGAGAAATCACTTAGGACAAATTACCAAGGCCTGCTTGCATTCAGTTTCTACTTCAACACCTTTTTATTTCTCGGGGAGGCCTATTCCGTTCTTGGACATTTCTAGTTACCAGCAGTTGAGCCCTTTCCAGCTATCTAGAACAAGTTTACTCATTGTCTTGCATGACAATCCTACAATTATTTAAAGATAGCAATCTTGTTTACCTTAAATATTCTTTTCTCCAGGGTAAATATTCCCACTTCTTCAACTGGACCTCATAGGATGTTGTTTTCATTTTTATTTTATTAATTTCCCAGGGATCAGATTGTTCATGTCTGAAATTTACTCCAGGCTGAGTTTTTTTAAATAACTCCTGAAAAATAAATTGCTTTTTACCATTTACTTTCCAGAAGACAGCCTCTTACCAACTGGCTTAGAAATGTTTTACAGAAAAGGACTAGCCATGCTTGCTGAGACTTTTTATGTAGTATAACTAGAACAGAGTTGGAATGTATAATAATGTAATGCAAATTGATTTTTAAAAATATAATTCTTGAGATTCTGGTATGTGCAAGATATATGGGAATATGAAGTAGAGTATAAATATACATAGAATATAAATGTAAGTAGAATATAAAATATAAAGAAGAGTCACTATTCTCATCATCAGGACTTTTATAATCTACCCTATTGAGGAAAAGAATGATGTAAGGGAAGCAGTAACTAAAAGAAGCAGGTTAAGTACCATGAGAGAGGCACATGTGACGTACTGAGAAGGTGCAACATCAACCCTGGCTGAGGTCTCAGGAGAGGTTTCATAGCAAAAGGAAATGCTTTACCTGGGCACACACACCAATATGGGAAAGTGTCAAGAGTATTTTCCGAGAAGCATTTCATTTGAGGGAAGCATAAAATATGTATTAAGTAATTGTTGGTGAGAAAGTTAGGAAGATTGGGATATATGGTCTAAAGACTGATATTTTAGCTTAAGGGGTTTGAACTTAAAACGATAGATAATGGTAGATGTAGTGTACTCCCATTGAGAGTTTGGTTCCTGAATTGTACAGTTCTGTAACTACATACACAACTTAATGAAGTGAAACAAACAGATAAAAGATAAGTATGTGAAAACTATGCAGATAATTCAATTGCATTTATAAGTAGCAGGGAGTATAAGACATGTTTGCTTTGAATTGGCATATTATTTTTATGTACTGTCTGTGTCCTAGAAAGCCAGCAGTCTTAAGGATGGTAAAGAGAAGGTTATAGTTTTCTGGGTAGTTTGTTAGAAAAATAAAGCCACTGAGCTTGAAGATACCAAAGTAGAAAAGGGTTCTATTGGAACCAAAGATTGTGAAGCAAGCAAGTAGGTAGGTAGGTTTTTCGTAAATGGTTCATTCATTCTTATATGTTCATGAGTGTTGTATGTGTGTGTGATTCACTTCTCTCTTCATTCCTATATATATCTGTTCAGTCAGTGAGCTCCCTTCCTTTCATTTCAGCTATTTAATTTGAGCTGGGCTTTGATTTGGGAAAGTACTGGCTCTAGAGGAACAACACAGTCGTTCAGTGTGTAATGGAAATAGGATGTGGACTTCAGAAAGAAGAGAGTCCTGATTTTGTCATCACATTTCTTGGGAGTCAGTTTTCTGGAAAAACAACAAATGATTGGTGAAAGCTCATTGGAGAAGGATATTACTCAATTTGGTTATTGCTAGAGAAGAGTGAAAATTTAGTATGCCCTTCTGAATATTTTTAGAGAGGAGGCCAGTTTGTGAAACAAGTCAGGCTGCCAGATACAGTGTGGCCATATCAAAGACTTGAAAGTCTATGAAAATGTGGAGACTCCTGAGATAGAGAACTTGGATCTCAGAAGCATGAACAGCCAAACATTTTGGTAACAACTTACTGTTTCTTTCATATTCTAACTACATATTTAAATGAAACCAATCCTGAATGAAGCAATGAGTTTTAAAATAGTTTGGGAAACTTCAAGTCTTAATCCTTTTCATTGTATGAAATAATCTATCTTATTAGGTTGGAATTGTGCACTTTCATGATGTACTTTAAGTAAGAAAAGTGGAGCATTTTAACTTTTTTCTAAAGAGAAAGTGTAAAATACATTATTCTGCAAAACTTCCTTTTATCCTCACAGTTATTTCTTTTCTTTCATGGTATAAAAGAGGTGCATTTGCAAACAGCACCAGGAACCTGAGGAACTTCTTTTTAAAAAATTTTTTTGGGTTCTGGTTTATATTTTCAATTGTGTGTTTATTCACAAGCTAATTTTCTTACTGTTGTCATACTGATCTTTATATCCTCAGTCTATACTAAATTTATGGTAATACTGATTTTATTTAGCCTGTTATTAGGATTATAAAATAAAACATTTTTTAGTCTTCCCTCTTTGTCCTTTCCAAGTGCCATCATCAGCAACTAAGTATAGACCAGAGAGCATGAATTTTGAATAAAATCTTCATTGAGCTTAGACGGTATTTGGGGAGTCACATGCAGCTTGGGGAGTGCTAATTGTATACCATTGGCAGATGATTTGAAGGAACAAGTATAAGTATGTTCAAATCAAAAACACAATAATTGCTGCAGAGATTTAATGGATAAAAGAACAATTGATATGAAGGGGAAAAGACATCCCAAAAAACGGTTGATATAGGATCATTCAGGAAACAGATATCCACTACAGTATTTCCTAGGATTGGATACACTGGAATCACATTTACAGTCAAGGATCGTTTGATACAGTTTGGGAAGCCAAGTAAATAAAGCAATTGGATGTGATTAGATGTTTTGCAGGTCCCTCTCAGCACTCACACTCAGGGGCACTGGCCACTGGGAAGTAAAGAAGTGGTTGCAGTTAGGAATAAGGAGTTTGAGAATGAGAAGAGTTTGGGATTGCTTTTCAGCAAGATTGAAAGGAGCCACTCTGAGGTTCCTATAGCTATGCTAGTCCTGAACTGAGTGGAGATTTCAGTTCTCTGAGCCTATTTCTTGACAAAATAGGGGTAGAAATATATATATATATATGAAGTAAATGGCAAACTCTAATGTACTATGCAAATTTAAGATATCATGTGATAAAGTTGTATTATTCAGATGTTTAGCAAATAAGACAACAGAATATTACTGAAGGGCTTTGCATCACTGTAAGTGGGGAAACCTAAGTTGCCTTTAATATTGCCTGAAATGGTACATGACTGGATAGCACAACTAACATATATTAAATTGTAAAGTCTTTTGATGTACCTTACCATATAAAAAAGTTTCAGTAACCTTCTAAAAATGAAACTTAAAGAAGCAGTAGAACCGAGGATGAATCTCATGAAAACATCGAGCTGATTTCTGTGCCTTTTCTTAAGATTAATTTCTGGTGAATTTATAGGTTACAATGCAATGCACATTTTAAGTGTCATGATACTCATAAAACCCTAAACACATGCTTAAAAATAGAGTTTATATTTTTAGGGTAGTTTTAGCTTCACAGCAAAATTCAGCGGAAGGTACAGAGATTTCCTATGTACTTCCTGTCCCCACATACACACAGCCTCCTCCACTATCCAAGTCTTGCGCTAGAGTGGTACCTTTGTTATAATCCAAGAACCTACACTGATACATCATGATCACCCCAGGTCCATAGTTTACATTGTTTTAATTCATGCCCTGATGTGAAACATTGCTTAGTTCAAATGTTAAAAGATGTTGACACAATAAAACATCTGTAATGTTTGTTCACCATGAGAACAGAATCTACAATTTGTTTTGTAGTTGACGATCTGTCTCAAACTGCACAAGCTGAAATTAAACTATTTCAATTTTTAATTCAACATCATAAAATACCTTATGGCCTTATTTTTAATCGTTATTAACCGTAAGCCACAGCTTCTCTACAATTACGCATGGTTATAATCTGGTTTATGGCTTGAAACAAAATGGAAGACTGGAAATTTAGAAGAAAGGAAACTTTAAAAATCTTTAAGAAACATGAATAGGTAATTTCCATTTTAAAACACTCTGGCTAAAGGTTTTGTTTGCTATTAAAGTGGATAAGTACAAGATTGAAAGATTCTTAAGAGATTCGGATTTTTAGAAGTCTAGTTGAGATAGGATAACTTAAGGTCCTAATAAATAAAAGGAGTTTATATGTTGTGTAGTGGGTGTTTTCATAATGAAAACATATAGAATATGCTTTTAGAAACGTCTCAGGGGGCCTTCTTGCCTACTTTCACCTCACTGGAGCTCTGCAGTGCAGAAATGTTCCTTTTCCTGTTTTATGTCTGACAGTTATTTACGGAATCCACAATTGGAGAGGAGACAGAAAACGAGGGGAAAACAACTGCAACAACGCTTACGTGATTTTTCACTTTTGATGACTTGGAAATAATCCTACTGGAAAAAAGAGTCATCTTTAGGGAAATTGCGTTGAAAATTACGCTGAGAAAAGTGCGCCTGGCCAGTGCGTCCTTCAAACACCTGGAAACGCACGCCTTTTCCTCCCTGTGGGAAATCCAGGCGGTGGAGGAGGGCAGCCTGTAGTCTGCGGCTGGGATCGCTGGGCTTGCGAGCTCGGTTTCCTCCAGGAGGAAGAGCAGCTCCGCCCCGCGCAGCCCCAAGGCTGGCCTCCGGTAGCAGCGCTGGGCCGGCCGGGGACTGAGGCGCCGGGAGCGCCCGCGGGAGAGGAGAGCCCTGGCCGCCCGCCCCGCTCCGCCGCGCGCTGCCTGCCCTGGACACGCCTGGACACGGCTTGAACTTTGGCCCCCGGTCCGCTCACACCCGAGGGAGCATGAATGCAATGACGTCTCCGCTGGACTCAGCTGCACAACAGGAAATGCTCTCGGCCTCCCCTCTTCCTGCCGGGAGAAAGTGGGGCTCGCCGCGCCCGGCTGCCGCCGCAGCGCCGGCCCAGACCTAGTTTCGGGGCCGCGGGCCCAGCGCCGGGAGCGGGTCCGGGAGGGAGAACGCGCCCCCCGGCCTAGGTTCACTGGCCCCGGCGTGTCGGGGGACTTCCGCGGTGCGGAAAACCCCGGGGGTCAGGGGACAGTTGTCCTCGCGGGGACCACAGCACTGGCACCTCCCTGACTGAGAGGACACCCAGTCAGGTGGGCCCGGAGCACCGGGGGCTCCCGAAGTGGGGCCTGATGGTGCCCAGGAGCGCTGACCCCAGGAGGCCTGAGTCCGTTTGTCATTGCCCGGATAGAATATAACGCTCTTTCTTTTCACAAAGCCCTGGCAGGAAACCCCTTGTTTAACTCTCCCTCTAACTGCCACCTTTTTACTTTATTGTGGAAACAAGATATGAATATTCAGTGCATAGCACAAACATCATGCCGTTTATACACTTCCAGACAGAACCATTACAAGAAAATGATCTCAGTGTTCATGATTTTAGCTGTTGTTATGTACGGAATATGATGAATTTGTTTTAATAGAATACTAATGATCTTGTGAATTTGAAGACAGTATCATAGCCTTGAATTTATCATACTGAAATTATTAGATGAACTTTTACTGTTTTTATAATGAAAATATTATTTTGCTAGAGGTAGACATAAAAAGTTGAACACAAGCAAGTTAATCTAAGTTGTTAAATTTTTAAAAAGTTTAAATTTGCATGAATCGTCTTTCGAATTATATTTGAGAATCGATGTTTAGTACTAATAATCTCTAATTTAGTAACTTGAACCTTACATGTCTTCCACACAGCTTGCAGGTCTGATAAAGAAGAGTTGTATCAGCTGAGCAGTCGTCATTGTGATTACGTCCCTGATTGACTCATGAATAGGCTTTGTAATGGTAGATTGTCCTTTTGGACACACAGCCAAAATGCTAAAGTTCACTGGGAGGTCTGCTAAGGTTTCTCATATCAAAGAGTTGACAGAGAAAGGACTTAGTAAATGAAAATACTATTTAGTAGTTCCTAGTAAACCTCAAAAATCATTCCAAATTGGAACATACACTATGTTTACATGTTTAAGTTAAACTGAGTCATGAAGCTAACCGCTGACATATGTATGCTTTTAGTAGTGTTGCCTAAATATGCTCCTTTAAAAGAAGTCCCCACAGGATTATGAGATGTACATATAGTACAATGTCATTTTTCTTGGGAAGCTTTCAGCTTACTTATGCAATAAGGAAATTTAAGGTTATTTGAATACATCTGGAATAATAGCTTTAGATTTTTGAAATTGTCTTTTTGGGGTAGCTTTTCCCTTTTTCCTTGACAAAATATAACACAACGATCCTTTTTCCCATCTGAGCTTATTTCAAGTTGTTATGGGTTATGAAATGCACAAAAATGTTGGTACAGATATACTTAGTGGTCCACTTAAAATAAAATTGGAAATTAAGAATAGAGGGGAGGTTGTGGCTCCTTGGTATTATGTTAGGAGAGCAGAATCCATTATAGTACACTCTTGCAGTTAAACAATTTGGAGGCAAACAAGGTTATGTGAGTGACAAAGTTTGGTAAAACTGGAAAGCACTATGTTAATGCAAGATTACTTTCTGAAAATGTGATTCTCATTCCCTTTTTTCCTTCACAATAAAATTGTATAGGAACGTTTGTCTAGTAGAACAAGGAGAACTTCTAAAATGCATGTTAGTTTCATCCTTTGAGGTCACATATTGGGTCTCCTGCCTTCTATTTACTCTCTATAATCTTTAAAACAGAGAGAGCAAATAGAAGGCAGGGGATCCAACTATGTGGCCTCAAAGGATGTGGCCGCAAAGGTACTATGAAAGTATTTATTTAGTTGTATCATAGGGACCAGTTACTCCAGATTTGTATGAATAATAATCCCCAGATTTTATGCAGCATCATGTTGGAGGTGCTAAGTAGGATCCTTAGACATACTAGTTGAATCTCATAATCACCAGGAGATTAACATACTATTTTATGAAAAATGGAGTGTGAGGAGTCTTTATGGACTGCATAGATTCTGAATTTTTATAACGTTGATCCAAACCCAGTACCTTGTCTGTAATTATAGTCTAAGCATATGTGATTTGATTAATACATGAATTACAAATATATCTACTTTTGGGCATATATTCCGCTTTTTGTACTGCAGAAGAATTTTGTGCCTTTGCAGTAACCAAAACTATAGTTCTGTTTAGGGTCAGTAGGAGAATCTCTTTTTCCTCTTAACTGAAAGTTTGTGTTTCTTGGAGGAAAATCCTAGAATAAATGCAATCCTCCATTGTATCTTGGAATTACAATTTGAAATATCTTAAACAGTATTTTTTGAAAGAATTGGTTGTCTACTGTGTGCCTTTTCCAATGAGCTACATAAGTAAAGGCAGAGTTTGTCTTTTCCTCTCTGAGTGCTTAATGCCTAGAACAGTGTCCGACCCGGAGCAGTTGCTCAGAGCACAGGTGCTGAATGAAGAAATAAAGATGATACTGCCATCTCTCATATTTCAGATGCTATTTTGTGGTCTTCGATCATAATTTTAGAATTCTGTTTTTGTTAAGAGGTTTAAATTCAGCAAAGGTGAGATATTATTTGATTTTTAATGAAATGTAAACATACAGCAGATGCACAATAAACATTTATTAAAAAACCACCAAAAGAAGCATGATACTGCAATCCTGATGCTTTATTTACTATTCTAGTCATTTGCAATCCTCCTTTTGCATCTAATGAGAGTCATTTTTTAAAAAGCTCATTGACCTATTGATTTATAAAAGAAGACATTTAGCAAAGCTAAAGAGAGGCCCACTTGAATTTGAATCATTTTAACTAGCGCTTAACCCTTGGGCTCTGCATGGCGGTTTGAGATCCAAAGATTCTTTGAGCTCTTAAACCTATTTCATATTTGATTATTTATTGCCTAACAGGATCTTTGATGCCACATTTGAGCCTTTCTGGAAATCGGGATTATGGATTAAAAGCCATTGCTGTACCTCCTGCCTGGTGTGTGCCTGACATAGAATCTAGGGGCTTCATAGGGCTGGCTTTGTGGGCATGTGACCTGTGCATTTGCACAGGGCTCCAAGCTCAGAAGGGCCCTGAGTCTGGTTTAATGATCTGCTGTCACTGTCTTGAAATTAAGTTTTGAGCAAGGGGTCTTCATTTCTCTGCCTTGCTAAGGTACAACTGAATAAAAAACAGATGATGTGTTTGGGATCCATCCAATATATCAGCTTAATTGGAATATTATTTGGAATCAAATATGAATGGTTTTGAAAAAGAAAATCTTCTCCAAAGTGTTCAATATATCCTCTTGGTTAGAACATAGGAGACTGTAGCTAACATCATGGGAAATATAATAGGTAGCATTAACTATCTTATTTTTAAATGTCATATGTTATATTTTGGTTCATGTTTATCTTATTGTTCACTATTAAATATTTAACTATGTTTTATTTTTTTGTTTTTATTTTTTTGAGACGGAGTCTTGCTCTGTCGCCCAGGCTGGAGTACAGTGGCGCGGTCTCAGCTAACTGCAACCTCCACCTCCCAGATTCAAGCAATTCCCTACCTCAGCCTCCTGAGTAGCTGGGATTATAGGCTCCCATTACCATGCCTGGCTAATTTTTGTATTTTTAGTAGAGACAGGGTTTCGCCATCTTGGCCAGGCTGGTCTTAAACTCCTGACCTTGTGATCCACCCGCCTCAGCCTCCCAAAGTGCTAAGATTACAGGTGTGAGCCACTGCGCCAGGCCTAAATATTTAACTATGAAATATTTATCTCTATTATCAGTGGTATAATTATTTACTAATTACTGATTTATTGATAATACTCTGTTAAGATATTGGGCAGGATTTCTATTAAAACATGTTTGTTTTCTGGAGAGTACTATGTGTTTACATGAATACATGTTCATGTAACTACTATGTATTTACATACTCATACCTGCAAAATAATAGGAGGGGACAAGACAGTCTTTTAAAAAAAATCTGTATTTGAGGCTCTCTAGGGATGTGCATGTCATAATTCTTATTGAGAGCCAGTTCTGTTGCTTAATCAGACTTATGACTGGAAAAGAGGCAGTCATTATAGAGTGGGATCAGAACTGTGGGTTTCAGAGCTGGCCCACCTGGGTTTGAATACTGTCTCAGCTACTTTCTAGTTGTATGACTTTCGGCAAGTTATGTTTTTTTCCTTAGCCTCCAGTTTGCTCACCTGTTAAAGAGGGATACCTCTTAAAACAGACCTTGTGAGGATTGAGTGTACTAATATGTGTAAAGAACCTGGGCTGCAGTAAGCACTCAATAAATGCAGTTCAGGCCACTCTGGATCTTACTATTTTAAAATAGTTAAAAATATATTTATGTGGTTATTTATGTTTATTAAATGTGAATTGAGAGCTTGTATTGCTATCCCCAAAGACATCATAGTCAAGTTGAGGAACTGACTTGCAATTCAAGAATCAGGATATTGGAATAAGGGCAAAAGTAGGGGGAGAAGGGCCTGGAGGGAGCCCTAAACCCTCCTTGCAGAAGAGGTGAAATGGAACATTCCTTCAGCTGCCCTTGGAAGAATCAATAGACACTGAGAGCAGCTTGGTGAGGGTTTGAGAATGCATAGGGAGTTTGGGGAATTTTAAATAGCTTAGTATGGCTGAAGTTTAAAGGACAAGTGGGAGATTGTGAATAACGGGGTAGAGATGTAAGATGAGGCCGGATCCTGAGGATGTGGACTAGAGGGACAGGAGGGAAATGAAGAAAGGGTCACATCTTAGAAGCCAACAAAGTTGAGTTTCCCCAAAGAGACTTTAAGCATCAACACTATATGCTATGGAGAGTTACAGTAAGAACTGAAAAGTGATTAATAATTAGGAAATTGCTGACATGTACTTTCATCTGTCATTTGCTATTTAGTGTGAATGACTAGTTAAGCTTTGATTTTTTGGAAGTGTGGAGAAGACATCTAAATTAGACCCCAAAGTTTTTGACTAAAGGAGGATTAAGTCCTAGATTTCCAAAAGAAGTTTGACAATCCTTTTTCTCCCTTGTTCTTTCAGATTAGGATTAACCACTGGTTTGAGATTAGTACATGGCCCGACTTAGATTGTAATCCTTAGTAGGGATAGGGCAATAGAGCCTTATTTGATCACTGTAACTTCAGAATCTGATGGGGTTTTTAGTTCATAATGATAATTTAAAAAAACTGAAGGTCAGTTACTTTTCTAGTCCCTTTACATGTGTTATCCTCTTTTTTTTTTCTTTTGAGGCAGAGTCTCATTGTATGACCCTGACTGGAGTGCAATGGCACACTCTCGGCTCACTGCAACCTCTGCCTCCTGGGTTCAAGTGATTTTCATGCCTCAGCCTCCCCAGTAGCTAGGATTACAGGCATGTGGCATCACACCTGTCTAATTTTTGTGTTTTTAATAGAGACAGGTTTTGCCATGTTGGCCAGGCTGGTCTCAAACTCCTGGCCTCAAGCGATCTGCCTGCCTCTCAAAGTGCTGGGATTACAAGCATGAGCCACCTTGCCCAGCCTATCCTCATATTTTAAACTTTTTATTTTTTTGAGGCAGGGCTGTTTGTCTTCTTATTTTATAGATGAAAACAATGGAAGGGCAGTGAAGTTAAATATCTTGTCACACTGCTAGTATGTTTTGGAGCTTGCATTTAAGCTCTGGCAGTCCTAATTCAAATCCTAGACTTTCCTTTTTCATGACCTACTTCCTTACTGTAGCTCTGTATACTTTTGCTGAATGAATGGGTGAATGAATGAAAACATTGGGGAAAAGAGATGGATTTATATATGTATATTGAGACAGGATCTCACTCTGTCACTCATTATGGATTGCAGTGGCATGATAATAGCTCACTACAGCCTCCCGGGCTCATGTGATCCTCCTACCTCAGTCACCCAAGTAGCTGGGACTACAGGCATGTGCTCCCATTCCCAGCTAATTTTTTAAATTTTTTGTAGACATGGGTTCTCCCTATGTTGCTTAGGCTGGTCTGGAACTTCTGGGCTCAAATGATCCTCCTGCCTCAGTCTCCCAAAGTGCTAGGATTACAGGTGTGAGCCACCATGCCCAGCTGGATTAATAATTTTTTAATCCAGATTAGTAAATCTGAGTATAAATTTTTTTACCTCTTTGTTGGTGGTAGGTACCTCGTCCCTTTTATGTTCCTAAGAGAAGTTTATTCTTCTGTTACCTGTGTGATAACCCAGTTTCTAAATTATTGAAGCATAGGATGTATTCAGGAATTTATTTCCTGGAAATTAGGGAATTTCCAAATGAGTTCTCGCTCCTGCTATCCAATGAGAATCATGGGGTCTTTGTTGTCAGGGAGGAGGTCCTTAATACATGCCTGTGATCTGGATAGTGTAAGAGTGGACACCACGGGTAGGGCTCAAAGTGAAGCTGTGAGCCACTCACATGTGACAGAGGACTAGGCCAAGATCAGCTCTGCATGCCAAACCTTTGGAAGCCAGGACTTCGGAGATACAAAGATAACTGAGTGACAAATAAGTAGCAGAGTGTGAATAGAAGGGATATTGCCCTTACATTTGTGACTTTCTTTTTAGCTATAACTCTGACCTCAGGTAGCAGTTACACAATATGGAGCTGTAATTCTTACTTTTGGAGATGAAGTGAATGGTAGAGGAAATATTTGTTAGACTTTTAGAAAGATCCAACTACTGTGTCTTTACAATGAACAGAATAATTAAATTTGATAGAACCAACTTTCCTACTGTAGAAATACTTTTAAACAGTTTATATCTAATGACATAAAAATATACTTAGGAAGCTCTGTTTTTATCTAGAACAAAGTGTTTTTTGACTTCTGTTGTTACATCCTTTGGATAGGTTAACCTTTCTGCCTCCTTTGAGGACTAATTCTTTGCTCTTTCACATCAGTGACCAATGTAGAGTTTGCCTACATTTATTTACAACTTACTAACATTGCTTGAGAAATAGCACACTAAATATGAAAGGAACAGAGTAAGATCCATGTCAGGGTATCAATTTTTAACTTTCTTTTTTTTTTTTTTTTGAGACGGAGTCTTGCTCTGTCGCCCAGCCTGGAGCGCAGGTGGCCGGATCTCAGCTCACTGCAAGCTCCGCCTCCCGAGTTCGTGCCATTCTCCTGCCTCAGCCTCCCGAGTAGCTGGGACTACAGGCGCCCGGCACCTCGCCCGGCTAGTTTTTTGTATTTTTTAGTAGAGACGGGGTTTCACCGTGTTAGCCAGGATAGTCTCGATCTCCTGACCTCGTGATCCGCCTGTCTCGGCCTCCCAAAGTGCTGGGATTACAGGCTTGAGCCACCGCGCCCGGCCGGTCAAGTTTTAACTTTAAATAAACTTATAATTATCAGTATTTTAAAATGCCATTTTATTATTTTTGCATAGATAATGTATATTACATCTTATTTCCTAAAGCTTAATAGGTTTGACCATGGACTTTATTTATGGAAAGCAAGTAAGAGAATAGTTATAAAAGTGGGTCTTTGAGTAGAATAATGATAAACTTACCCATATTATAAACTGCATTGTGACATGTGTTTCATGAAAAGAAATGTGATTCTGAAAAAAATGGCTTGCATTTGAGCCTATTAATGTGGATCTAGATTTGCATAGAAGATATTTGTAGACAGTTCCTGATTTGAGCTGCAGCTGGTAAAATACATTCCTTACCTATCCAATAAGAATATAATAGGATTTGCTTTTTAATTTTTAAAGCACAATTATGAGTCAATATTAAACTATAAAGCTCTGAAACTGGTGAAGAAAACCACTATCAGGAAGAGAGCAGAGAATATTTTGTATATTTCACAAAAAGGGCATTTAACAGTATTGTTTCATAATTTTACTTTTCTTTCAATCTGTTTCATTAAAAAAGAAAGTTGAGGTGACCTGCCTCAAAGGTCTTTGTAATTTTCGAGGCTTCTTTCTGCTTGTGTTTTTGTAAATCTAAAATAAGAACGCACTGAAAATACACTGGAATTAAGAAAGTCAGTGTGAGTAAATGAAAATGTCATTAAATTTGGTAGAGTAATGGACAGAGGGGTAACTTGAAGTTAATAAAGACATAAAAATCAAAGCAGACGAATGTATTTTAAGAATGAAACAATCGGCCAGGCGCGGTGGCTCACGCCTGTAATCCCAGCACTTTGGGAGGCCGAGGCGGGCGGATCACAAGGTCAGGAGATCGAGACCACGGTGAAACCCCGTCTCTACTAAAAATACAAAAAAATTAGCCGGGCACGGTGGCGGGCGCCTGTAGTCCCAGCTACTCAGGAGGCTGAGGCAGGAGAATGGCGTGAACCCGGGAGGCGGAGCTTGCAGTGAGCCGAGATCGCGCCACTGCACTCCAGCCTGGGCGACAGAGCGAGACTCCGTCTCAAAAAAAAAAAAAAAAAAAAAAAAAAAAAAAAAGAATGAAACAATCTAAATTGCATGACTTAAAAGTAAAATAATAGGTAGAGAATTATGTATTATAAAAAAACATGAATGTGTTAACTACAGGTGTTAATATTTAAAAAATCATAGTGGGAATGATTTGAGACTTCAGACTCTTTCGGTTAAATGGCTTTTATGACATCACTTTTTCTAAATTACTGGAACCGGTATTTGGTTTTACATTGTTTTGTCATTGGAAAATACATTTATATAACTTAAGGCTCTTTTCTTCATTTATTTCACCTTTTCTTCAACAAATTATATAAACATGTTAGTTCCCTAAAAGTGAAAGAACATTGTTTTTTATTGGTGAATAAAAAGTTGTTATGGAGTGCTCTATTTTTACAGCTGTGCTTCAGGGTATCACGTTCTGAAGAGGTCAGCTTGGCATGACCTCATGGGCATGAATCTCTGGGAGACAATTCTGAAACAGCCACAGGCCTGCAGCGTCACAAAGCCAGGGCAGAACATCCAGATGCTGTCATTAGGAGGCATGCGGTCTGTTAAAGCTTTAGGGTGGAAGGCCCAGGAGGATGCAGCTAGAAGAATGCAGCATCCACATTTGTGGCAACTCTCTGGGTGCTGTTGTAATTTTAACTCTTGAGTTTGTTTAATATAAAAATAAGTAGGGCCCTGCACGGTGGTTCACACCTTTAATCTCAGCATTTTGGGAGGCCGAGGCAGGCGGATCACCTGAGGTCAGGAGTTTGAGACCAGCCTGGCCAAAATGGTGAAACTTCATCTCTACTAATAAATAAATAAAAGTAAGTAAAAAATTAGGGAAAAATAAACAGGGAGGCAAAGAGGAAAGGTTTGAAGGAAAAAGGTATTGAGACTGAAGTAGAGAGACTGTTGTAATTTCATTTCATGGCTCACGTTGTTCTTGTTAAAATTACAGAAGCTCCGGGCATGGTGGCTCACGTCTATAATCCCAGCACTTTGGGAGGCTGAGGTGGGTGGATTGCTTGAGGTCAGAAGTTCAAAACCAGCCTGGCCAGCATGGCAAAACCCATCTACTAAAAATATAAAAATCAACCAGGCATGGTGGTGCATGCCTGTAATCCCAGCTACTCAAGAAGCTGAAGCAGGAGAACTGCTTGAACCCAGGAGGCGGAGGTTGCGGAGAGCCAAGGTGGCACCACTGCACTCTAGCCTGGGCAACAGAGCAAGACTCTATCTCAAAAAAACAAAAAAAACAAAAAACAAAAAACAAAAATTACAGAAGCATATTATGATTTTGAGAAGGTGTGTGACGCTACTTTATCTGATAAGAACAGAATTTCTGTGTCTAATACTCAGATATGATCATTTGGGATATGGATTAGCTTTGCTGTCTTTACTTTGGACTCCTCTGTATCAAGGTTGGTGGTAGTTGAGTACATGTGTGATTGGAAGTTGTTTATAAGAGTCTTATTTAATGAAATAAGTTAGGAAGTACTAACGTTTTCCCATCATTTAGAAATATGTGTTATATTTTTTATCATCACTGTTAATGAGAATAAAATTTGTTATTTGGAATCCATGTGCACTCAGAATTGTTGCCACTTGCAGTGTATGTAGTGTCACCATGGACACCATTCATACCTGTTGCTTCTGCTGCGGTGGCTGTCACTGTCCCTATCCAGAGCTGTACCAAGATCTGCACTCAGAAAATTTTGAGGAAAATTGTTTAATAGGGTTGGAGTGATATAACCTTTTTTTTCATTATTCATGTATTCTGTTTTTCATATCAAGTAGGTTGGTAATCCTGGAGAAGGGAGAATTAGTGATAAAACCAACAGTATATCACATATGAAACTGTTACTAAAATTTTACTTACTTGTTTCTTGACTATTAGAATAAGGGTGGGAAAGAAGTTATCAACTAATCACCTTTGAAATTATGGATGAGTGACATAAGTTAATAATTGCGTATGGCAGCATAATTGTTAACAGTACAATATTAGAGGAAGTGCATTTAAAATATAGTTAACATACAGTAAACCAGCCTGTCACATTTATAATATGTCCATTATGCTATAGTAGAAGCCTTAGGAAAATTAAATACTATGTATATCTTTCTGGAGAAAGAATTTCCATCATAATATGGTAGTCAATTAAAACACAGTAGCTTCTTTCAATACATAAAGGATATTTGCTTACTGTTGATTAATGTATTTAACAAATACTAATTGAGTAGCTGTTAGGTGCTGGATGCTGATCTGAGAGCTGGGGATACAGCAGAAACAAAGAGTTTCAGTCCTCATTGGAGGACCCTAATCAGTATTAATCTGACAATCATATGATGCAGAATTATAAATTAGTTGATAACTTCTTTCCTACTCTTATAATTATAAATTATGCTTTTAAGGTGCCAGGAGAGAGGAGAACAGGAGAGCTTCATCTCTTTAATGAAGTCAGGGAAAGATTTTTCTGAGAAACGGGTGTCTTGAGCCCAGATTGACTAATAGGGAGCATTAAATAAGTGAAGGGGTTGGGGGATTCTCCAGGTGGAGGGAACAGCTAGGGCACAGCTCTGTGATTAGTGGGATCATGGTTCTAATCAAAGGCGTAAAGGAACACTGCTGTGGCTGGAGCACCAAGAACAGGGGAACTGCGCAGGGCTCAGTCCACACAGAATCTTATAAACTCAGTTTAGGATTTTGGTCTTCATCCCAGCTTGAATGGAAACCCATAGAAGTTGTTCAGACATGGGGATAAAAGGATTAGATTTGCATTTTGAAATTTACTTGGACTATGTAGTAGAGCTTTGCATGGTGAAGAAATTGGAGGGTGGCAAGATTGGATCTAGAACTACTCAAGAGATCATTGCAGTAAACCAGGGAATAGATGACTACACTGGATTAATCCACTACAGTGAATTAAAGAGGTAGAGGTGGAGAATGGAGAAAGATTAGTGAGATTTGAGAGATTTCCAGGAGGAGAAATAGTGCTTGATAGTAGATGTAGAGAGTGAAGGAGAGGAAATAGCCTGGAATGAGTCCTAAATGTGTGGCCTGCGCACCTGAATGGGCAGAGGCGCAATTTATTGGGATGGGGCTCACTGAGGGGAAAGCCAGGTTTAAGAGAGTGGTGATTTTTGTTTCTGGATTTGTTGAGTTTAAAGTGGCTTTGAATTATCTAAATGGAGATGCCAAGTAGTCAGTTGATCATAGGAGTCTGGAGGAGGGGGTGGTCTGGAGATGGAAGTGGGTGTCATCAATGTATAGATGGTGTCTGAGTTGGAGTGGATGAGAGGGTGTAAAGAGAACAGAGACGAAAAGAGGATGTGGGGCTAACTCTGGAGAAACCCTAACTTTTACAGGCCTGATTCAAGGGAGTGATGCAACCAAGATTAAGAAAGGCTAGCTAGAGGTCCATAATAAAAGAGAGTCCAGTGTCATAGCATCTATGTGAGGAGAGATACAGTAGTGATTTTGCCAGGGCTGCTGTGATAAAGTCCCACATGCTGGGTGGCTGAAAACAAAAGACATCTATTGTCTCACAGTTCTGAAGGCTGCAAGTGTAAAGCCAAGGTGTCAACAGGGTTACCTCTTTTGAGGGCTGTGAGGGGAAATCTGTTCTTTGCCTCTCTCCCAGCTTCTGGCCATGGTTTGCAATCCTTGTTTTTCCTGGGCTCCTCATTACTCTAGTCTCTGCCTCAGTCTTCATGTAGTATTCGCCATTTGTGTCATATTGGTTAAGGGGCCCACCCTACCACAGCGTGATGTCATCCTAACTAATTACATCTGCAAGGACCTTATTTCCAAACAAGGCTGCGCTCTGAGGTACTGGAGTTAGAACTTCAATGTATCTTTTTAGGGGGCCACAATTCCACACATAACAAGAGGATTCAAGCAGATTTCCCTCTTGCGTAAGGCTCTGCAGCAGAAGCAGTGACAATCATTACCTGGTTCCCATTCTTACACAATATTTTAATGTTATTGTGTCCAATGAGGTTCAAATCAAGTGTTTATGGTAGCTGAGATAAATGCAAGGAGTAGGAATAGAAAGAAGATTAAACGGGGGAGAAATAGTGGGAAAAACAATTCTTAGAGGGGATGAGATTTGAATTGGGCCTTAAAAGAAGGGGCTCAGGGATTTACATTTGAGGAAAGTTGAGGTGGAAAGGACATTACCAGAGAAGAAAACCTGCATGACATCTTGATCTGGAAAAGTATTCATGGCTTTCAAAAAGTAGGAATCTGCTCTTTGTCACTTAGCATAAAAGAACCATGTTCTTGCTCGTTTCCCTTTGTAGGGAAAGAATATTAGATATTTGTGTTTGATGAAGAGGCTTTTGGCATAAGTAAGGCTGGATTGTGCATTCAATTGATTTAGTTAACAATTATTTATTATGTAGCAACTACTGTGCGCCAAGGGCTGGGGATACATCAGATTTTGAATAGTCATTTAACTTCTCCCTGCAACACTTCTGTATCAGCCATCATTTTAACACACAGTTTATGAGTGAAAGTATGTTGGTTGTCTCTTGTGACTCTGCCCATTTTCAGAGTCATAAATTTAATAGTAACTAATAATTACTGAGCAACTTACTCAAGACCAACCACTATTCTAAATACTTGACCTAAATTAACTAATTTAATCTTTATCGATACTTTATAAAGAAGGCTCCAAGTTTCATAAACTCTAAGGTATCATCGGTTGCAAGATGGCATTTGATGTACCTCTAAGAAAGAAAAACAAATATTCCAATTTTTTGAAAGATGCCATCCATAGTAAGACACATTCTGATTTCAAAAATGTTAAAATATGAAAAAAAAAAAGCATATGTCTTAGAATTGGTAGACTACTTAAATTTGATGGCACATGATTAACTGTGGCTGACATGTGAGAAAACGGAGGGACCAAGAAGGGTCAGTTGCTTGCCCAAGGTTACCTACGGATACACAGTGCAGCTCAGATTCTGCTTCAAGGGGCTGGTGCCAGAGTCCATCCCCAGTACTATGACTGCAATCTCGGAGCACATCTCTGGCACTCTTTTTTTGTTTTTTCCATGTACTGAGAGCCTGATAATGTTTCAGGACTCTAACCTGACTGAGTTTTGGGGTACACTGTGGTAGGAGAGACAACGTGCAAACATGCAACTTGCTGATCTGGCTGATCAGAGATTTTGCTGGGCCAGTCTGTTAGTTTACTACTTTTTATCAATCTGGAATGTTGACAATGAAGAAATGCCACAATGGTGAGCTACGAGATGGGGTGGAGGTGAGGATGGGGCAAGAGTGGGTGACTTTTCTTGTGGAAAGTGATGCATCTTTGGCCGTGTTCTAAGTTTCACTTCCTCCAAAGGCCACATTCAGCACCCCTTGCAGTTGACTGTGCTCTCTGTGATTGTCATCAGTTGTGCTCTCACCGTGTTACTTGGTTTCATTTCCTGTGTTTTACCTTTCCTCTGGTCTATGGTGGCCCTGTAGACACCTCTTTCTTCCAAGGCTTGTGGGAAAGTGCCTAGAAACTTAGTTAAGTATGGCAATTAGATACTTAGTTAAGTATAACAATTAGATAATTAGTTAAATATGGCATTGAAGTTGGCAAAAGAAATCAGTGAGCGGTGAAGTACCAATGTGATAACTCTTCAATCCTTTTTAGTATTTTCTGTCTTCATGGGGACAGCCAGTGTGTCCTGATCCATGGGTTTTCCCCTTCAAACTGGTTTATCAGTTTGTTCATACTTCAGATTCTTTGAAACTATCCAAATGATAGCATGAAGGAAATGTACGTTTTTCGTGTTTCAGAAGTCGTTGTCAGAGTGAAAGTAGAAGTTCTCATTAGCATCCCAAGGCTTGAGTTTTTGAAGATGTTGTAACAGCATGAGTAAGAATTGAATTGATAAAACTTTTTGACAAGCTCATCCTAAGCTAAGCAGTTTGGTTCCCACAGGTCACCATGAGTCCTGGTTTTGTCTCCCTGCTGTGGTAAGGGGCCATCCTCTGTGTGCTGGTTGATGACAGTCTTAGTCTCCTTGTCTGTAAATTGGGGATAACAACACCTCCAATACAGCCCAGTGCTTTTCTGATTTATGTCTGCTAAGTACATTTTCATACCCACTTCTAAAATCATTTGATTTTTTTTTCTCCTTATAAATGTGCAGCACAAGCAGTAATTCCATCTAAGTATCTACCTTGTAGGAATGATCACAAAACCTTACCATTCTTTAAACTTGCAGTCCCCAACCTTTTTGGCACCAGGAACCAGTTTCAAGGAGGAGAATTCTTCTATGTTGTGGGGATGGTGGATGGTTTCGGGATGAAACTATTTAACCTCAGATCATCAGACATTAGATTCTCATAGGGAGCATGCAACCTAGATTCCAAGCATGCACGGTTCACAGTCGGGTTCACGCTCCTATGAGAATCTAATGCTGCAGCTGATCTGATAGGAGGCGGAGCTCAGGCAGTAATGCTTGTTTGTCCACCACTTGCCTCGTGCTGTGCGATGTGGTTCCTAAAAGGCCATGGACCATTACTGGTAACTGAACATGACCCACTGGCCTTGAGAAGCTGTAGAGGAGATGGATGTGCTCATAGCTATCAAGCCAGGATGAAAACAACCGTGAGAAGAGAGGTGTGATGAGGAGCAGGGGGAAGGGATTTCTGAGGAGAAAGATGTGAATTCTGCTAGAGGGGCTTGAGAAGCCTTAGTGGACGGGACAAAAGTTTGATCACTGTTGTTAACATGTGTTTGGAACTAGATGTAAATAGCAATGGCTGTATACACTAAGGTCTGAAGTTGTCTTTTCAGAAAGAGTGACACTCTGGATCAGTACTCTCCCGTTGAATTGCATCGGCCAATATGGTAGCCATTAACCACAAGTGACGTTGGGGTACTTGAAATGTGGCAGTGCAATTAAGGAACTAATTTTTAAATTTTGTTTAATGTTAATTTGTATTTAAACCTAAGCAGCCACATATGGCTAGTGCCTACCATACTGGATAGCACAGCCAGAGGAAACCTGCTGTCACTAACCCAGTATGGGGATTTCAGATAATTGTCTTGATCACAAATCAAATCACAAAGTCAGAGACTTTGACTGGATTTTGCTTTTCAGTATCATTAGCCATAAGTACTAATTCTGAAACATCCATTAGACACTAAAATACAGTAAGTAACTCATTAATTATGAAACTGTGAGCAGTAAGTTAAATTAGTCAGTGATACCCTCTACACACACACTCATGCATAGATCTACATGCATGCACACATATGCATCACAGACACACAAACACTGACACATATTTCCCCTGTTTGTTTCTTGAATTGAACAAAGGGAGAAATATGTTTTTGAATGGCTTGTTGTCTCATTTCTGAGACAGTGAATTAGTGATCCTTCTGCTGGGAGCAGTGTCAGGCTGAGCAGAGTCTCTGATGGAAGGAAAGGACCATTTCTGTCCTACGGTAAGAACCCTGCAAAAAAAGGGTCTCAGATGATTCTTAGTCTCCTCATCTGTAAATCTGGTGATAACAATACCTCCTCTGTCTGCCTCAAAAGATAATATATGTTTGTAAAAGCTTCTTTTCAGGGAGATTTTCCCAAACCAGTATCTCATCTTTTTAATAAGCCTGCAGGGCATTTCTCTTTCTGTGTTGACTATGGTACCAAGAGATATGATTGTACATATTTTCTCCTTGATCTTAAATGCCCTGTGGCAATCATCACACCTTTTTAGAGACCCACTTGAAAATTGCTACGTTTAAATTCTGCCCCAAAATTGTTTTATAATTCTTCCTTTCTGAATCCCAACTGTATTCTGCTCAGTCCTAGGCTCTGCCCCTCTCAGTAGGTTTGTCCTGTATCCACTAGACTCCCCTGAAATGTTGCTTGTGCTTATTTTTAAATTTTTTTTTCATGTGTTTGTGCTTTGTCTTTCATATTAAAGTGGAAACTCCCTGGGTATAGGTGGCTTTTAAACTTTATTGTCTTGAACTTTTTAAACTTAATTTTATCCAGTGCATTGCAGAGGGTGGCATTCATTAAATTTTGCAGACTGGTAATAAAATAGAGGACTTGAGTCTTTAGGGCTCAGACTGACATTTTCGGTGTGTACTCTTTGGTTATTTAGATCAGTGGATTCAAGCTGTATCATGCACAACGGTCTTTCAAGGAGCCTTAAAAAATTCAGGCCCCCATGGTCTACGCATGTGAATCACTGGGTCTGAGGTGAGGCATAGGGAACCTGAATTTTAAGAGGCAAATTAGGTAATTCTGCTGCTGATGATTTGAGAACTACTCTTTGAGAAACAGTGGTTTATATATTAAGATACCATTTCTACAGACTGTACTTAAAGAAGGCTTTTCTGGCAGTAGGGATCTTGCTTCTAAGCAGAAGTGTAGGTTTTTCCTGTTGTTATTTTGTTTTGTTTATTTTATTTTTATTTTTATGTTTTGAGACGGAGTCTCGCTGTGTTACCAGACTGGAGTGCAGTGGCACGATCTTGGCTCACTGCCACCTCTGCCTCACGGGTTCAAGCAATTCTCCTGCCTCAGTCTCTTGAATAGCTGGAACTACAGGTGTGCGACACCACACCCAGCTAATTTTTGTATTTTTTAGTAGAGATGGGGTTTCACCACGTTGGCCAGGATGGTCTCAATTTCTTGACCTCGTGATCTGCCCGCCTTGGCCTCCCAGAATGCTGGGATTACAGGCATGAGCCACTCTGCTCGGCCTGTTTTATTTATTTTAGAAGAGAATGAGAGAAGAGTGGGAAATTTTGTTGGTAAAACATTTCTTTAAATTACCTTCTTAAATGGGTGGCAGGGTCAGTTGTGTAATAGAAATATCTCGTCAGAAGGAAACGGATAACCCATAAAATGATTTTATCAAACTGCAATGGTAGAAAATACCTATTCAGCCTCCACTAAGTTTGTCCTTATTTTAGGCTCAATTTTAATAGGCTTGATGATCTGATTGGCTAGAGATTAAGAGCAATATATGGAAGTCAAATATTGTCACTGGTAAAGGATTACATATTGACTGCAAATGTAATCACTGACAGCCTGAAAGTGAAGAAGGAAACAGATAAACTATAAAAATCAGATGCAAGGTCTTAAAGATCAAAATATAGGCCACTGGAGGAAACAAGAGTGCAGGGGTAAGCAAATGTAAGCATCTCAGTAGCTTCAGAATCTATTACTGTGTTTCCCCCAATTTACAGTAGCTATTTGTTGATCTTTCTACTCAGAATCTAAGTTCTACTAGGGCTGAGACCATGCCTGCCCCATATGATACTGTTATCTCCAGGACTTAATGTTGTACTTGACTGATAGAAGAGGCTCCATAAGTATTTACCTAGTAAATGAAAATAATTGAATGAGTAGGTTTGCTGTGGTGACCTATGTTTGTGATAATGACCCTGAGACATTTCTGATTAAAAACAGAGGCAATTTTTTTTTGCATTTTAGGTATATGTAATCTCAAAAAATGTTGGTGTATAAAGGCTTATTAAACATGCTTAACATATATTCATTCATTCCTCAGTGATCTCCTCTCTAACATTGTTGTACTGTCCCCTGCCTAGTTTATATTTAAATTGTCTTAAAATCATGGGATTTAATTTTCAGATTTATAAATAGTCATCTATATAGATATATATTAAAATATTTTGAATCATCTGCTAATGTATACTATACCATTACTATGTAAACACAGCATCTTTTAAGGTCTTGAAAAATATTCAGATAGATTTTTGTCTATAGATAATAGAAATCTATGTATACCAATTTGAAGCTATCTCCTTCTGTACAGCTAATGCTTTTATAGTTAATTGTCCTTTAATAGATCATAAGGATTTCCTTGGATCACAATATATTTATTAAAATAGATATTTCAGCATGCATACTAATTAAGAAAATGAACGTTATGTGTTAGGCAGACACACAGGCTCCATATAGTAGAGAAAATAACATTTAGATACCTCTAAAATGATATACCTGCTCTTCAAGTGTTTCAGATTTGTATCGCTGAAATCTGCCCTTTAGTAGACTATTCTTAACTAAAAAAGGAAAGTTATTTTTGATATTCTATAAAACAGGTTAAATTATGCTTGGTTCCTTTGCACTTTGTTTCAAAACTGTGTTTTTAATTTGTTGTGTAGAATTCGGATTTTTTTTTTTTTTTTTTTGTGAGATGGTATCTTACAGAGTGGAGGAAAAGATGAGAGGAAGTCTTTTTCCACAGGTACCTATTTGATCTTAGGCAAAATTTTGAAATCGGGAAAAGTGTGTTTTTTACAGTGATATCCTACCACTTAGCAGTCTTCTCAACCCAGTCAACCTGAAGGCACCAAGTTATCAAAATTTAGTCCTTGGTCTTTGATTTGCTATAGTCCATTCCAGTCTGAACCACTCCTTTAAACTTTTCTAGTTCCTAAGTCATCTGTATTTTCTTACCAATCAAAAGTCCCAGCCAATAATTATTTGAGTACCTGTTCTGATTTTGGCAATGGGCTAGAAACTGTGTAGAAATAAATGTGAACCCTAGATCATGTTCTCAGAGAGAATGCAATCTAATATTGTTAATAGCATGCATGACTAACTCATTTTACTAGAAAAGACAGAATATGCAAAAAAGAGGCATAAACCAGATGAAATGAAAGTTGAGAGAAAAAGACCAATTGCAGGAACCAGGAAAGGTTTTTCTGGAAGATGTGGACCTTGAGGATTGGTTAGCATCTTTAGAAGCAGAGATGGGTTGGAAAATGGACATAATGTTACAAGTGAAAGTAGGAACACCACATATGGCTGCCCAAGAGTTGAATTTTGCAAAATCATGAGGGCACCATTCAAATAAAGTATGATATAAATGGTGGCATGAGTGAAAGTCAGGAGACAGGAAATGTACAGGGTTAAGATCTGCGAATCATAAGTAGGATAGCCTGGACCAGGTTGTGATGGAACTTGAATGAAAGAGTGAAGTTGTTTTGCCCTCTTCTTTAGGTTGTTGTGCTAAAAGTCCTTTCACACCTCTCAGACTTTGAGTTTCTTTGATTTTCTGTAATTCAGTTGGTAAGAGAGAGCTGAGGAAGATTTTTGAGTAATGGAGTGGCTTGAAATTTCAGAAGACAAATGATTAGTTAGAAATACATCAAATAAACATGAAATAAATTCAAATGAATCGAAAAGTTATTAGACTTCAGATGTGTTTAAAGTGGTTCTGCTTCTTTAAGGCCATCAAAGTACAGTTGGAGTAATACATCAAACCGGTGCTCTAGGGGAGGTCACAAGAACAGACCTTTTTGGATTGGTCCTGTGTGCAGGTCCTCTCTGTTGAATTGCCCAGTGGACAGCCTGTTGATCGCAGCTGTTTGTTTATGAGGTTTCACTCCCTTCTTGAGCTCCTAGCTCCATGAATCAAGAGCCCCAAAAGGAGGCTTGTTAACAGGCTGCTGGGGTAGGGTAGAGGCAAAGTAATGGGGCTCAAATTACAGAGGTGAAAAGGAAATTTATTCATTCATTCATCAAACCTTTATCAAGTACGACTGAGGGTAAGCAATGACTTTGTGTGCTTTGTGTATATTCAGTATCTGGTACTATTTTATTGCTTTGACCCTTTCTCTCCCCAAATTCTCTAAAAAGTTTTAGATTTCTTCACAACAGCTGAGACTCTCTAGGGGTAACAGTAAGACTACTGATAGTGCTAGAAGGCGACAACCCGGGGACAGCAGCAGCTGGTTTTATTTTTGGTTTTCGTCAGGTGTTTGTAAGTTGAGAACTGCCTGTATTCAAACAACGTGATTTGGGAGTGTATACTGAACTCCCATAGAAATAATGGATGTAGTACAATCACAAGGATAAAAATAAACAATCTAGCATCACATGCTAGGTAGTAAACTTTGTAAGCACTTGGGCATGGATTAATAGCTTAAAGAGTATGGATATGCTGCGGACCATTCACAGTTTCATTTCATGTAGGATATAGGTCTTGCTTTGGTTACAGAGATCTGGCCATTGGTGAACTCTCTTGTGGAATAGTCATTGTTTTTTGGTAGGTGCTGGTTGATGCATTTGGGAGATTTAATTTTGGAGCTGACTGGATTCTGTAATTTATTTGTTCTTGTTAAGTTTTTAATTTATCACACAAGCAATATTATATCACCAATAAAGAAAAGATGCATAACTATCTCATAGGCTTTTACAATGTATCAACTTGATTTTTAAAATTTTTCCTTTAATAGTCTTTGATCTTTGCCCACATTCATACTCTTGAAATAGTTATAATCATGATGTTGATACCATCCTTACTTTCAAAATCATTTTTATAAACACTTGCATTTTGCAAATTATCATATTCTAATTTTAATGGCTGCATATTTTTGATCTAAATGATCACAATTTTCTAAAAATCCCCTTATTCCTGAATGGTCATTATTTTTTTCTTTTGGGGTTGTTTTTCAAAGGGTATAAATATTTTATCATACATGGTCCCCATTTTCAAATTGCTTTCCCTTTTTATCATGATTTTGCCGAAGTAAAAATTCTGACTGCATTGTTGTTTTGGTTTGCATTTTAATAATAATTAGTGAGATATCTTTATTAATTACATTTCTTTGTCTGGATTGACTTGGCATATCTTTTCTACTTTATTTCTTGGTTATTTTTTGAAAAGTTTCTATGAGCTTTTATATATTTTAAATATTAATTCTTGTTACCTTATATCTACTTGGTTCTACTGTTTCTCAATGTGATTTAATTATTTTGTTATTTTATGCAATTAATGATTTTAGCTTTATCTAATCTAGATTATCTGTTTCTGATTAGTTTTTCAAGAATGCCTTCAAAATTATTTAAAAATTACAGTGATAAAAATAGTGTAGTTATCTGATTATTATTATTATTAATTTTTTGGGGGACAGAGTCTCACTCTGTCACTCAGGCTGGAGTGCAGTGGTGCTATCTCAGCCTACTGCAACCTCTGCCTCCCAGGTTGAAGCAATTCTCCTGCCTCAGCCTCCCAAGTAGCTGGGATTACAGGCATATGCCACCACGCCCAGCTAATTTTTGCATTTTTAGCAGAGATGGGGTTTTGCCATTTTGACCAGGCTGGTCTCGAACTCCTGACTTCCAGTGATCCGCCCCCTTCGGCCTCCCAAAGTGCTAGGATTATAGGCGTGAGCCAACGCGCCTGGACTGATTATCATTTTTTATATTGCTTCTTGGTCAAGTGGCTTGGTCAAGTGGCTTGGATTCTTATGAACTTGTATATTCTAAAACCATGACCAAGGTGGGGGGAATTAACAGTTTGAACCATTAGTAGTTAAAGGATCTAATATGTCATATAGTTTTTTCAGATTAAATGTAGACTTACAGATTGATTGTTTAGACAGCAAATGAAAACTACATTCAGAAATTTCTGAGTACAGTGAATCTGGCTAGTAAATTAATAATTGTATTTAACCTCAGTTTTAAAAACAAAAACACTTGTATTTATTAAACACTTGAAAAACCCTCCATGTTTGGAAATTATGTTTTTTTCCATGAGCTTTTGAGCATTTGTAACACTACTTTCCAGTGTCTTGTTTTTAAACTGTAATAGTACATTTTTAAATGTGATCTCAACTTGTTGGTCGTTTGCAGAAATCATTTTAGCAGGCCCTCGTATTGATTACCTAAATCATGCCTTGTTGGTTTTCTTCTTCTGAGGCTCAGATTTTATGGTATAAACAGGATGCACTTTTGGAATTTATAGTGCATTTCAAGATTTTCTTTATATTGGTTTAATTGATGTTATAATTATTTTTAAATAACCTAAGTTATCTGGTAAATAGTTTATTGGTAGATGATTGAGCAGTATCTTTCTTTTCCTTTTTTTTTTTTTGAGACGGAGTCTCGCTGTGTCGCCCAGGCTGGAGTGCAGTGGCCGGATCTCAGCTCACTGCAAGCTCCGCCTCCCGGGTTTACGCCATTCTCCTGCCTCAGCCTCCCGAGTAGCTGGGACTACAGGCGCCCGCCACCTCACCCGGCTGGTTTTTTGTATTTTTTTTTTTAGTAGAGACGGGGTTTCACTGTGTTAGCCAGGATGGTCTCGATCTGCTGACCTCGTGATCCGCCCGTCTCGGCCTCCCAAAGTGCTGGGATTACAGGCTTGAGCCACCGCGCCCGGCCGAGCAGTATCTTTCTTAACTTTAATTTAGAGATGGGAATTCAATATATCTTCCAATATTTCATACAGTAGAGGAAGAATTTAAAAAGTGAATGAAAGTTTGTTTTCGCTTAGTTTTAAAAGATAAATTGTAATATCAAAAATATTATAAAGTAAATGGGCAACCAAAATCATCAAGATAGTTAGGAAAATGGAATTAAGTTGGTTATAACAAATCATAAAAGGAGAGGAGTCATACTTGTTAGAACAAACTTATGCTAATGACATATCAGCCTGTGTTATCCCAGGTCAATAGATATGAAAACCACAGTTTACCCAGGGTTACTTAACTGATAATAATAGTGTGAGGATAGCAAATTGAACTGATACAAGTGGAAAGACTAAGACTGATCTTCGGGATAAATGAAAACAAATGGATAATAAACTGATCTTGCAGAGTAATATAGGTTATGGTGTTATGCTTTAAAATATCAGTATTGATAGAAATATTCTCGTGTTCTTTTGTTCTTTTGAAGGGTAAAAAGGGCTGTTTATCTTTTTTTGCATGTCATCAGTTTCATTGGGTTGCCTTATTTTCATTCAGAAAGAGTATGGACTAATTCCATATTGAGTTATGATTTAGACTTGAGTGTACTAGTAAGAAATTTATCAGTTGCGTGTGTGCAGTAGTGCTTGGAATGAAATGTCACTTTCATCTCTCGTACTGCACCTAGTGCATTTTCTCATAGGCTTAATTTTGCCTTTTCAAGTTTGATGTCCTGTTGTTCAACACGAACAACAGCTTTAAAGGGCAATATCTAACACATTCTTAAAAGGAAATATATATGACGCTGTAACCTTTTTACTCTAGCATTGTTTTCAAAATGTTAATTACTAAGTTTTCCAGAAATGATTTTTAAAGATAAATGCATAAAAGAGATGGGTAAATAATATTTGGGGATGATAAGTGTAGCAAGTGGAGAATAAAAGTAGAATGTGTGTCCTCAAATTCATCTTTGTAATTTCCCACTTTTTCATTTGAAGGTACTTGTCAAATACAAGTTGAAATTCAGACAGACTGAATGGGGTTTTTAAGTCTAAAAATGACTAGAAGTTTGGGTTTAATATTGCTATGAAGTTTTGTGTTTAGTCTGAAGTAAGTGAGCTTGCTACATCTCAGTCACTTCCTGCCTCGTCCATATTCCTTAGTGCATAGTTGTGTTCCATCTCCTTGTATATATTGCAGAATGATCTGTCACTGTTAGAACACTTCAGGTGGAAAAGGTTTTCAGAGATTTATTTAAAATATCAAATTGCTACTAAGATGGATTTTTTTTTAACTGTGTTTTGGTGCAATCATTTACTTTGTTTTGGTGCAATCATTAGCAATAAAGCAAGAGTGAAATGGATGAGAGAGATGAGTATCATAGACTCTAAGAAGACATCCTTATTGATAACTCTCTTTAAAAAGGAGTCCAAGAGAGCACCACCATAGTGGCGATTTCACATTTTTTTTTTTTTTTTTTTTAACCTTGATATCAGAATCAGTGTGTGAAGTAATGGGAACCACCTGAACCAATTTTTTCTGCAATATGGTACTGGTATATATGCATATATGTACTGGTGCATTAATTTATGGGGTTGAGCAGGAGTTCATGATGCATTAATGTTATAACATAGTTATAACATTGATATTTTGTGGATTCTTCAATACATAGCAATTAAAACAAAATGATTGTACTCCAAGTACAGAAATCAGGAAATAGTTTCAGCACCATTTCAGCTTAAGAGATATTTACTTACATATTGAGAGTCAATCAAAGTGAAGTCTGAGTCTAGGACACTGTGTAAGTGAAGTACTATGTTTATTTCAGAATTTCTTAAATTTATACTTGACAGAAAAGTTCCTGGGCTTGCAAGTAATTATTGTTGTCGTTACTAACTGGCATAGATAAGAGGGGAAATGGTGGTTTAAAGTATACATTCAATCAACAGCAAGGGCTGAACTATTGAAAATGTGTTCTCTGTCCGGAAAACATTTTATTTTCACATAATTGTTTAAGTGTCTCCAATGAACATTTACAATATTTATGGGGGTATAGTGCTTGTGGTTCAGTTAGCTCAAAGTCTTAACTTCTGTGCCTGGGTAATGGTGTGTTGTATAGCAGTAATTCTGAAATTATTTATAATAAAGGAGAAAACACCAGAGAAAATATCAGTTTACTGCTTCTAGTTTAACAACAAGGGAACACTGTTAGGAGTTCCAAAGTAGCATTAGTAGTTCAATGTTGAGATATTTTGTCTCCTCACCCCCTGTCTCTAACATCCTGTTTCATCACAAATGTTTATCATTTTACTCATTGGTTCTCCACCCGTCTTGTGGGCTGCTGTGGTTGCTGTCACCCAGCCAAGAGGCTGGGGAATGCCTGTCCACAAGCAGTAAGGGGCATGTGGCTAGGGTGCTCAGAAGGTCCTGAGCATTGTAGTATTAGCATTGTGAGGCCATTGAGATAGGGAAAGAACAAGCCTATTTAAATAGCTGCCAGAATATCAATACAAGCACCATTGTTGCTAGTCATAGTGGAAATATACGCACTGTCTTTAGCAAAGAAAAAGCTGACGTGTACAACATTTGAAGATGTCATATTGAGGTGTTCTGAAAGCTTCAAAACAGAAGAAGAAAAATTCTTATCTAAATAATATTACTATCTTAAAAAGGCTGTTCTATCTGAGTGGTTGATTAACTGTTTTAAAAAATGGTTTGGTTTGCCTGAGAAGTTTATTTGGTATTAATTAGCTACTCACTTAAAAATATTTAATATGACACAAGATACAATATGATAGTACCATGGCACAGTCTACTTGTTTCAGATTGAATTGACATTTTGGAAGAGTATGGACCAGGAATTTTGTGATCTGGAGTTATGGATTTGGGGGCAAAATGCCACAAGGCAAGGTTCCCATCTCATCACATTTTGTTAGGAATTGTGTCACATCAACATGCCTTATCACTGGTGATGTTAACCTTGATCACTTGGTTATGGTAGACTCTGCCAGGTTTTTCCACTGTAAAGTTACTGCTTTTCTCTTTCTATATTCTATTCTTTGGAAGTCAGCCCACACCTAACTGGAGAAGAATTAAGCTTTATCTTTGAAGGGAGGAAATAGCTACATATTTTATTGATTGATTGACTTTGGTATGGATTCATGGATATTTATTTTATTATTTGGGTTACCATCTAGTGCCATCACTATTTTATTCCTCATAAACTATTTTCTAATTCTTAAGATTTCATTTTGCAGAGCACTCTAGCACTAATATTGTGTGTAGCTTAGTGCAACATCTTATCCACCTTTTTTGCCTCTCCCTCATCCACATGTTTGCACTCTCAGTTTTCAGACCAATAGATTCAGTTTTGCTGTTCTGGTTAAGATGAAGGTCATCTTCGTAGTCAAGTTGTAATGCATGCCCTGTAGGAGAAGTCATAATACAAAACTTCTTGTCGGCAGATTGGCAAATTTACCTGAGACATTGAGGCTCAAGATTATGAGAATGTGTGACTAGGACCAAAATTATATTTCCAGGTAGGAAATCAAAATTGTTCTATTTAACTCCTTTGCATTTGATTTTGCAGAAGTCAAATCACTGATTTCTTAGGAGATACAAAATCTGAAAAGGAGGGGCAGCATAGATATTGAGGTTGTGCTAGGAATTACTTGGTTTTTCTTTCATTAGATTCTTTTATTTGATTTCTAAACAATAGTGTAGTAGCTAAGTTTTGAAACAAGATCTGAGAGGAACTTGCAGAAGCATATCTATGTTTGCAAAAGTGTTCTAGATATGATTTTGATTCTTGAAACCTATTTGAAAAATATAATCAGAATATAAATAATCTTTAGGTTTATCATATCAGAGAAAATAGGTACTGGTTATGTGACGTTTTATGTGTTTTATAGCATATTTGTTAGCTATGGATTGATTTGTACTTTGCATTTCTCATAAACTTCCCTAGATGTGATAAGGTCACAAACTCTCTCTGTTAGAAAGGGCAGGGGTGGGGAAAACTCACACATCATGTATGCACTCAAGTTTTGACATATTGATTTACAAAGATAAGAATCAGCTTGCTAGCAGCTTCCATGAGGTAATTTTACATGGAGTAAGTAAAAAAATTAAATAGAGTTCACGCAGAATATGAAGATGAGCAACTGAAAATCTGAAATAAAAGTGGAGTTAATATTATGCAGTGATTCTTACCTCTGCTGTTCGAAGCATAAAAGCACTGTGATCCTTCCATCTAAACTACATAGATTTCAGCTCCATGGCAACACGAAGAACCTATTCTGTCAGAGGGTGTGTATACACAACTGCATTCAAAGCACGGGGCTGGGAGTGAGTTTGGGGGGAAAAACCCCAACCCTCCAAGACTTGCCCATGCATTTTTATGTGTGTATTATAATAAGGTCTTTGTGCAAGGAGGCCTGATAGAAGTTCACATCAGCTGCACTCTGGTCTTTTACATGATCCAGCCGCCATACACCTCCCTTCTCTCTCCAGAAAGGAAGCCAGAAGAGGCAATTAAAGAATGTGACTGCAAGAAGAATTCTCTTCTCCCTCTCTCTTCTTGGAATGTCAACATAGTTACTGCTTTTCTGTGTGTCTCAGGGGGGCACTTGGCTGCTTCTTTCCACAGCCTTATTCCAGAGAGAGCTGTTTAATTGTAGCCTTCATGTAGAGTAGGGGCTGGCGAGAGCCGTAGTCAGCTTTCTACTCTGTGCAAGGAGTGCTTTTGGTAGGTCATCTGATGTCCCGCCTTGTACTTAAGTACCGTGTGGCCCGGGATGGCGAGGTGGCATGGAGTGATTGGTGAAGTGGGTATTCCTGCCTACAGTTTCTCAGCCCCTCACTCAACTCTCGGATGTCAAGTTTCTTCTCTCACTGTGCTTTGCAGCCATACTCATCGTCGTCAATTCCACCAGTCCTTTGCTTAGTTTCTTCATTCAGAACTAACAGTATCACCACTTGACTATTGATATGCCCACATTCCTGTCCTGTATCTTAGAAGTGAAAGCACAATCTGAAAAATGTTTATTTTTGCTCTGTTCCACTTTAGCCAATCCAGGGGATAAATGGAATATTCTGCTCTATCCTGGTTAGCACTGAGAATCATCTCTCTTAAGGTTTAGACCATTTTTGTTTCACCAAAAACTTGAGGTTGAGTATCAGTGATTCTCTCCACTCGATTCAGAGACTAGGGTTCCAGGAAATAGTCTATTCAATACAGATCTTCACCCTTTTCCTTTCACTCCTGAACTTAACCCCTGCCGAGGATCAGAGATGGCTGTGGTGGTGGCAGGAGGAGATTATTGACGAGTGGCCTGGGAGAGGAGGATGCTATGTTCCTGCAGACATACAACAGCTAAATGTTGTTTTCAGCCTTACACTTTGAGCTGCACTCTCCTAGCGTTTACAAAGATAAATGACCTATTCTTGCCTCATTTTTTCTGCCTGGATCATTCTCTTGGGATTTGCTTTTAAAAATAAATTATTTGCAACTAAGATTATATGTACACATACAATTGGTTTCATTTACTAATTCACTTGTTCAAGTATTGTTGACTATTGCGTGTGGACCTGAGCATGCAATAAAAAGCAAACATGTGTCCCTGAGGAGCTAATGGTCTAGAACTGAAGGCTGCAGTCTATAAAAACTGCAATACATTATGAAAGGGCTGTAAGAGAAGGATGCACAAAGCTTAGCTGTGACATGAAAGTAATGCAGCAGCTTTACTTGAGAGGCTTGACAGAGGACTAAGTGCTTGAGCTGCCTCTTGCAGGATGGGTGGGAATTTGCCTGGTAGACATCATGAGAAAGGGCATTCCAGGAAGATAAAGCCTTAGCAAAAAAGGATCCAGAGACATGGAAACAAAGAGGTGCATTTGTGAGGTGCATTTCACATGGCAGGATTACAAGGTGGGAGGAGTAGGAGTAGAGTCACAAGGGAAGAATATGGAGAGCTTGGCCATGACCAGGTCAAGGAGGGTATGCCATGCTGCTACATTTGAACTTTGTCCTGTAGGCAAGAGGTGGGGACATATTCCGATTAGCATTTTACAAAGATCTCTCAAGCAGCATCACAAGAATTGATTTGGAAGGAAATCAAGCCTGGATTTGGGAGACATAGTGTGCAGACAATTATAGTAATATTCAAGAGAAAAAAAATGAAAGACTGAATTAATGCTGCGATATTTAGAATAGTAAGCACAGGATGGACTGTCAAGCTTAGCTCACAGTACTTAGTGGCTGAGTCAGTGTGAAGGGTGAGGGAAATTGAAGGCAATTCCCAGGACTTGCAGCTTGGGTGACAAGTTGGGTAGTGACGATATTGCTCAGGATAAGGAAGATGAGCAGGCCTTTGAGAAAAGTAGTGACCTACATTTCATTTTTAATTTTAATTTTAATTTTAATTTATTTATTCAGATGAAGTTTTGCTCTGTCGCCCAGGCTGGAGTGCAGTAGTGCGACCTCACTGCAACCTCCACCTCCTGAGTTCAAGTGATTCTCCTGCCTCAGCCTCCTGAGTAAGCTGGGAGGACAGGTGCACACCACTACACCTGGCTAATTTTTGTATTTTTAGTAGAGACGGAGTTTTGCCATGTTGGCCAGGCTGGACTTGAACTCCTGACTTCAAGTGATTCACCCGCCTTGGCCTCCCAAAATATTGGGATTACAGGCGTGAGCCACTGCGCGTGGCCTGTGTGACCTACATTTTAGATATGTTGTATCTGTGGTCATGTGTGGTCTGTGGAAAGATCCTTGGCTTTGGGATAAGAAAGATCCGGGTTCCAATTTTACTTCTCCAAAGTACTTCACCCGTGCATTCTTAGGTAAACCTCTGGGGATCCTTGATTTCCTGGTCTGTAAAGTGGGGATAATAATTACTAACGTGCAGGTTGTTTATGATAGGTAAAGCTCCTGACTCAAAGCCAGTTCCAAATAAAGGGCAGATTGTTATCACTGCAGTGTCTATAGGCAGATATCAAGACCTGTAGCCCAGGGAAGAGGCTGAAAATGCAGACTTCAGCATCAAGAGCATAAAAGAGAACAAAATCAGTGGGGCTGAGGTGCCATGCTTGTTCACTCATCCAGAATCATTTGTTGAGAGCAGGTGTGTACTAAGCTCTGTGTAGGAAGTAGGGAAGCCGAGATAGACAAGGATTAGTCCCTGGCCTCAGGATCTTAGCATCTATAGAGTGAGACAGAAAAGGAAGTCAAGAGTGTTTTGAATAAGAAGTGGCTCAATGATGAATCAATATATCCAGATTTTAAAATTGTGTAATATAATGTATATACAGAAAAGGATGTAGAAAGTTTGATGGATTTTCACCATTTGAACATTATCAGCATTCTAAGAGCACATCTCTTGCCCTTTTCCAGTTATGTTAGAACCCAAGGGTAACTGCTGTCCTAACTTTTAACACCGTATCTATTACTTTTGCCTGTTTTTGTCCTTTATATATGGAATCATGTGCTCTGCTTTGTGTGTGTGTGTCTGACTTATTTCACTCCATGGTATGTCAGTGAGATTTGTTAATGTTAATTGTCACATGTAACAATCATCCATTCTCATTACTGTGTTGAATTCCATCCTATGAATGTGCTATAAACTTGGATTACTTTTGGTTTTGGCACTTACAAATAGTGCTTCTATGAATAGTATGGTACATCTCTGCAGGTGCAGCCCTAGGGGTGGAGTCGCTGGATCATGGGGCTTGCATGAATTCCGCTTTAGTAGTTATTACCACGTGCCTTTTTGAAGCAGGTATGACAATCTATGCCCCTTCTGACATGCATGAGGGTCCAAACTGTCCTCAACCTGCTGTGGTATTTTCATCTTTTGCATTTTGGCCATCTGATAGCTATGTAGTGGTATACCCTTGTAGTTTTAATTTTTATTTCTTCGGTGGTTAACAAAATTGAGCCCCTTTTCCTATTTTTTTCTTTTTGGATATTCTCTTTTTATAAAGTGGCTGCTGAACTATGTTTTCCACCTTTCTACTGGGCTTTCTCTATTTTCAGCATCAATATTGAAGCAATGAGAATAACTATTGAGGGCCTATCTGGAACTATGTTTGTGGAGGTAGAGAAGAGAACAATATAGTCATACTCTGTACTTCAAGAAAGCGTGGCTGTGTATAGGAGGAGTGAGATGATAGAATAAGACATAGGACCCAGAAAGCATTTCTGCATCAGTGTGAACCTGTTTATATGTGCTGACCAAGTAGAGCCATTGGAAAGGGAAATGTAGATGATATAAAGGAAAGATGATAATCGAGCAGAATCCTGGAGCAGCTAGAGTGCTTTGAGCTCTAGAAAGGACTGATTGGGGCAGGAGGAGGTATGCTACTAAGTTTATGGGTGGAAACTGTGCATCAAATACAATTTTCTTTGAAAAAAGATTCATTATTTTATTTTATTTTTCTTTTTGTGAAGTGAAAGGCCAATTTATTTATCTGGAAAAACTGGATAATATTGACAAAAATGGGGAACACTTGGAATTGTCTCTGGAGGAAATGGCAGAGAGTGCTGAGCAGAGCATCCTGGAATAAGAAGGCCGACATTCAGAGGGCTCTGCAGAAGTAGCTCAGCCTGTGAAATTGGTACTTTTTCTCAGCGCCTCTGGATTACACAGGAACAGAAAAACCAGTGAACCAAATTGAGTGGTTTTTAGGATGGGCATGAAGGGCAAGAGTGTCAGATGAGTTGGGATGCTGGCAAGACAAAGGGTGAAGTGGTTCACAGTGGGATTCAGAGACAATAGTGAAAGAAACCCAGAACAGGAGGAAGAGGAAGATGGTGAACTGCTGGAATTGAGGAATTGGGTGTCTCCATAAGGTTGAAGAACAAACACTAAGTGTGAAGGTTAGGAAGGTAGGTGATGTGACACAATTGAATATATTAGCCTGTCTTAGAGACCCACATATAGTAATCTGAATTTCCTGTCAGGTTTTATGGGTAATAATGAAACATTTCAGCAAGTGACATCTCAAAAAAGGTCACGTTCTAAGTTTTAGCTTATCTTTTGCATTGTTAGTAACTAAATACTTTCTGTTAAATGAAAACTTCCGATGAAGTTTTATTTGAACATTTTTCTCTAACGTTGGCCGTTAGTTGGCTCAATAAGGTAGTTTTTAATAATGAAGGTTAATTGAGGGATCCAAATGGTCAGGTTTTATATGAAAATGAAACACCAAAAATAAAAATCTATTGCTTTGGTCAACTCAAATGAAACAGGTTGGGTGCGTTTCTTAAGCCATTCATTATCTTTGGAGGCCTGGTTTGATCCACTCTCTATTCTCTAGTTGTGTTTCCTGGCTGCTACATATTGAAATAAATAATAAAGTGTGTTAAAGTCTTTGGTTTAAATTTAGTACATAAAATGCCCCATATTGTGTGACACTCTTAGCTGAAGTCTAGAGAGTGAAGTTTATGTTTTTATAAAATTAGCACATACACACTGCTAAATGAAAAAGACTTCAATGGAAGAACGACTTACAGGAATCAGCAGACTGAAAATCTTATGATTTATCCCAATATGTAGAGAATTCACCTTGGCGACTTGCTGAAAAACGTAGATTTGGAGCCCCAGCCCTGGAGATAATGATGTGGATTGTCCACAGACTCAATTTTGAGGAAACTGCTGTTAAGCATCTAGTTTTGGAAGATTGCTATGCATACCGTCCTATATCATTTGACCAGGAAACAAAGCAAATAACAAGAAAGGGAAACTACAAAAGAAAAAAAAAATGATAAAATAAGATGAAAGCAAGAAAAGAAACAAGCATTTAAGTCCTGAAAAAAACATTTCTACCAGATTTTTATTGTTTTAAAAAAACAAAATTTCAGTGAATGCTAGATAGAGTCACAACTGTAAGATTACAAACAAAAAACAATGTGAAGTGTACAAGACTGCACAGAAAACATACCAAGATACTGTTCAAGAAGAGGTAAACGGTCTATACATTTAAACTTCAAGTGTTAACATTAAAATGTAGCTCTAAGTTTTATTTTCCCAACAACTTCTAAAATTGTAATGTGATGGATGTGCTACTTGTGATAATTTTGGTCATGGAGCAGGACTGTTATAAACAATCAAATTGGATTACTTAATTTTTCTCCTGAATACCAATTCGTGACAGTGAATTATCAAGGCGACTTTCAATCTCCAAGATGATTTTCTACTGCTCCCAGGGTTGTTGTGAAGATTAATTAAGGTCTGAGGACAGTGTCTGGCATATTGTCAGTGGGGACAGTGTAGTAGAGTAGTTCTGAACACATGCTGTGGATGCCGTAGACTCTGCGTTCAAATGACTGCTCTACCACTAACTAGCTCTATACCCTAAGTTAACTTGATTTAGTTTCCTCATCTGTAAAATAAAAAAAATTAGTGCCTTCCCATAGCATTGTTTTCCAGAAATAAAGTAGTAAATGTAAAGCACTTGGAGCACTGCAAGACACGCTGGAGACTCAATAAATGTGATCCTGAAACATAGCTTCTGTTGTCAGAAGTATCTTATCTATCTTCTGTTGTTAAAAGTATCTTAAAGTTCTTAAAAATTGTTATGTAAAATAGAGACATATAGTTTTATAAAGTTACAGTTGTCTTGAGCTTTATTCAATTTAATTTATGGATCATCTACTTTTAAGTGCTACTAAGTTTATGGGTAGAAACTGTGTATCAAATATAATTTGATGAGTAAGATATGGCCCCTGTGCTCTTGAACAGTCAAGCTTTGGAAAGTTAATCTGTTGACTTGGTTTTCTTGAGTAGGTATTATGCTATGTTAGGAAAAAATGTTGAAATTAATTAAAACTATATTATACACCACAAGTAAAGGATAGTACCCGAAAGACAGAAGGGGAGGCTAGTAATATGTCATCCCTTGATATATTATAGAGTATAGCAGATCACACTAGAAAGATGCTGATATTTTTCCTGAGCTGAACATAATGCAATGGATGGAACACAGATGTGATATCACAAAACCCAGCTATTAAAATGGCAACTCTACTATTTATTGATTATATGACTATAAGCAATTGACTTAACTTGTGCTTCAGTTTCATCATCTGAGAAACAGGCACATAGCTACCTTGCTGAGTTGTTAAGATAATTAAGTGAGTGATTGTTTGTGAAGATGCTTTATGAACTATAAGATTTTACGCATTTGTGTGTCTTTGTCATGATTATGTAATACAGGACTTGTGGATTTCTGAAGAGCCATGGCTCAGAAATGAACCCTTACAATAATATATTTTAAATAGGGATACAGAGAACTTTATCATTCTCTGTAGAATTACCTGTAAACCAATAATGGATGGATAACATGCTGCAGAGATTAGGCTTCCCTCCCCCTGAAAAATGCAGGTGAAACAGGTTAGAAAGGTTGCACACTGACCTTAGGGCAGAGTTAACAAGTTGTAGAATAGAACTGGATAGAATAGAGTGTTGTTCCCACTGCTCTTCATGCCATTTCTCTGGCTATTTCTCGATTGAGAGAAAGGAGTATAGGCTTTGAAGTCAGACCTAAATTAGAGTCCCTCTCCTGTCACTTGCTAGTTGTAATTTGGGCAATTTCAGTTCCCTCATTTGCAAAGGGGAGTCAGATCACTTGCCTGACAAAATTGTGATCACCAGAGATGGTATCTGTACAGTACCTGCTTGATAATTAGCTGTTACATAATTTTTCTTATGATTATAGATTATCAAATTTTTCAAGGCAAATTGAATTGCACACTTACCGAATTAGGAATACTAATACAACTGATAAGAGCAATTGTTTTACTGTGGGGTGTCTTTGTGCTAGGCACCATTCCAAATATATTACGCACATGACCTCATTTACTCTCTAAACAACCTGACCATGTAGGTACTACTGTTATTCCCACTGAGGCTCAAGGATTGTATCCACCTTGCCCAATGTCACCCAGCAAGTTTGTGGTGGAAAAGGTTTACAAACCTGGGTGTTTGTGACTCCAGGTCCCACTTTCCAGTTCCTGCCTGGCCAATATAGGGATGTGGGATAGAGAATGAAAGGACTAATGATTTCTTGAATGGGATGTTTGCTTTCAGAATCTTCACCTTTCCCATAGACATTATTGGAAGGGGCTTGCACCCGCCTGTCATGTAACTTTTGCAGATGTTACGAAGCCTCACTGAACTCCACTTTCCTTTTTGGTACGATGGAATGATTATACTTTATTATTATTATTATTATTATACTTTAAGTTCTAGGGTACATGTGCATAATGTGCAGGTTTGTTACATATGTATACTTGTGCCATGTTGGTGTGCTGCACCCATCAACTCGTCAGCACCCATCAACTCGTCATTTACATCAGGTATAACTCCCAATGCAATCCCTCCCCCCTCCCCCCTCCCCATGACAGGCCCCGGTGTGTGATGTTCCCGTTCCCGAGTCCAAGTGATCTCATTGTTCAGTTCCCCCATGAGTGAGAACATGTGGTGTTTGGTTTTCTGTTCTTGCGATAGTTTGCTGAGAATGATGGTTTCCAGCTGCATCCATGTCCCTACAAAGGACACAAACTCATCCTCTTTTATGGTTGCATAGTATTCCATGGTGTATATATGCCACATTTTCTTAATCCAGTCTGTCACTGATGGACATTTGGGTTGATTCCAAGTCTTTGCTATTGTGAATAGTGCCCCAATAAACATATGCGTGCATGTGTCTTTATAGCAGAATGATTTATAATCCTTTGGGTATATACCCAGTAATGGGATGGCTGGGTCATATGGTACTTCTAGTTCTGGATCCTTGAGGAATCGCCATACTGTTTTCCATAATGGTTGAACTAGTTTAGAATCCCACCAGCAGTGTAAAAGTGTTCCTATTTCTCCACATCCTCTCCAACACCTGTTGTTTCCTGACTTTTTAATGATTGCCATTCTAACTGGTGTGAGATGGTATCTCATTATGGTTTTGATTTGCATTTCTCTGATGGCCGGTGATGATGAGCATGTTTTCATGTGTCTGTTGGCTGTATGAATATTCCAAAATTGACCACATAATTGGAAGTAAAGCACTCCTCAGCAAATGTACAAGAACAGAAATTATAACCAACTGTCTATCAGACCACTGTGCAATCAAACTAGAACTCAGGATTAAGAAACTCAGTCAAAACCGTTCAACTACATGGAAACTGAATAACTTGCTCCTGAATGACTACTGGGTACATAACAAAATGAAGGCAGAAATAAAGATGTTCTTTGAAACCAATGAGAACAAAGATACAACATACCAGAATCTCTGGGACACATTTAAAGCAGTGTGTAGAGGGAAATTTATAGCACTAAATGCCCACAAGAGAAAGCTGGAAAGATCTAAAATGGACACTCTAACATCACAATTAAAAGAACTAGAGAAGCAAGAGCAAACACATTCAAAAGCTAGCAGAAGGCAAGAAATAACTAAGATCAGAGCAGAACTGAAGGAGATAGAGATACAAAAAACCCTCCAAAAAATCAATGAATCCAGGAGTTGGTTTTTTGAAAAGATTATACTTTTAAGAGTCGTAGCGAGCATTTAAGTGGGATGATAACTGTAGAGCTCAGTCCTGGAAGTCATTTCCATCTGTAATCTCAACTCCCCATTCCCTTAAGTAGGAGCTTTGCACTGAGGACAGAGCCTTGGGGGAAATGCCTGCTGTCTGTTTAAATTTTACACCAATAGAATTCTGTGTTGTTCAGTATTGCCTTGTATTAAGCCATTGATGTTATATCACAGGATATATGATTGATCCCTTTGAAAGGTCATTAAAATATTTGCTCACATTTCTTCTCGTTTATTTATTATATGCGTTTATGGACTTCATTTAATGAAGGTAGGTCGATCACTTCTGTCTTGTCATTAGTTTGCATCCCGTGTCTGGACGTGTGTACTTAGGACACAGTCCCTTTAAGAACCACTGGCCATCAGCAAAAATAACCTAGAGCAGCTCAGGTTACTGCCAGGCTCCAGAGACTCTTGGGGGGTCAGGTTGCTTATTTCTCTGGCACCTCGGCCAGGATGTGGGAAGAGCTTTATCCATGCCAGCAGAGGGTATGTGTGGATTTGTGCACATGAGTCCCTACTTTTAGCCAGGTGCCCTTAGACATGACTTCTTTTGGACTTGCCCCTTCTTTATGGTGGAAATCTTCTTAGTTGGGCCACTTACGTTGTTTTAAATCTGTTGGGACCCTGTTCCTGGACCTGTGTGCAAGAGGCTGTCTTTCCTATCACCCTTGGGTTTTGTACTATTTCTTTAAAAAAATAAAAATGTAAAAGATATCAAAATCCATCAACACAGACAAGCATCTCCTATCCCCAAAGTGAAAGTGTGGTAGGCAGCACAGTGAGGCCAGGTCAAGTGAGGGCACACCCTTTTCCCTGGGACCCCTGTGCCTACATGTGTCTGTCTCGGCTAGCCTTTCTTCTAGGGAATGTTTTTACTGGCTGGACATAGCTAAAGGATCAAAGAATAAACGGGACATAAACAGGGCCTAAGGCTTTATAAAGATAAACAAACAAACAGAATGAGCTCCTTAATGAAGTCCAGTTTTTTGATCATGGAGAAACAGATATCGTAAGAGGCATTACAGTGTTTGAGAGAGGACAAAGAACCAGCAAGGACTTAGACCATCGGGGGCTGTGTCTCAGCCATGTTGCCGAATTAGCTGAATTGCAGAGTAATAGAGTTTTAATAGCTAGGTGGTATCTGTGAGTGACTCAAATTCTCTCATTTTACACAGAAGGAGGGCGAGGTCCAGGAAGGCTGGGTGACTTATTTGAAGTTACTCAACTGGGTGATAGTAGATCTAGATCCATAGCCCGGGTGCACAGATCATTCATCTCCACAACCCTGCAAAGACACTGTCAGGAGTTGAGATCTCTCCAAAACCCAATTTCCTTATCTATAAATGGTGATTGTACTACCTGGCATACCCACTCTGTAAGGATCTGCTAAGTGAGTGTGGATGAGAACACTTTTTAAAATTATTAAATTATATATTAATATTAATCAGTATTAAATTATGTGTCAACATATATATGTATGATGAGATAGATGTACAGTGTAATACCTAGTATTTTGCTAAAATTCTTAATGTGGGAACACATGAACACAATCTGGGTTCTCCTTTGGAAATGGGAAACAGTAGGAAATTCCTTGAGTACAAGAACAGGAGTTCTAGACTTCCAGTTACTAACCTGATGGTTTTACCTGCTGATACTGTTATTACTTTACTTTTCTGCAAAGTGAAAATAAAATCCTAAGCCTCTCTTGGAGTTGTCCCGAAGAGAACTTTAAGCATATAAGTGAAAGTACTTTGTGAACTGAAAAGCAAACAACAAAAGTGAACTAGTTTTACCAAATATTTTGAAGACTACAGACCCTATCCATACAGCACAGGTATGATTAAGGAGACAGGCCATATATACGAAAGCATATTTCAACATTCTATCACCTTGATGTCAGATAAAGACTGTACACCACAAGTCATGACTAATATTATAGTTTACAAATGGAAGTGTAATCATCCTTATAATTATTTTAAAATTGATCTTTCCCTGTAGACATTTATCCAGATTGTCAAGACAGATTCCTGGTGTTTTTCGTATTTATGGGACATTATTTTCTGTAGTAATATACTAGGTAGAGATTTAAGTGTTTTTTTTTTATTACTTTCTCAGTTACACTATTTGCGCTAATATTTATATATCTGATTTATCTCATTAGATTATTATATTAATAGAATATTTAGGAGTTGCAGTTAGTATTATGATTATTTGGCAGATAGGAGGTCAGGTGATTTTTCCAAACCTCATCGAATGTTAACGGCAGAGCTGAGATTTGGAGTAAGCTCTTTTGGTCCAGATCCTGTGCACTTGCCACTCTGATCCATCTCTCTGTGTTGTGCTGGGGGTTCTATTCTGTGGACTGTATTCTTCATTCGTTTCTTTGATAGTAATTCTTTCAACATATGTACAAGGAAATGAAGCAAGACTGTTTCAATGAATTTAGAGTGTTATAAGGAGTGCAGAGCAAGTGCACGAATATGTAAAGAAGAACAGGCAGTGAAAGCTGAACTGTGTTAACTTTGTAAAGATACAAAGTTTTGGAGGAGCTTGTTAGAGGAAGATTCGCTATGGAACTCTGTTATCTGATCTTCTCACACTTCCATGGATAAATTTCTGAAATAGAATGGGTTGTTTTACTGACGTAGAGCCTCTTCTACCAGCGTTAGAGTTAATTTGCAAAGGGAGTGAAAAATATAGGCATTTAGGTCTGATTTCTTTAACAGAGCAGGCAGTGTTGAATTAGCAAAAATGAAGACATAGACCCTAATTAACACTGGCACTTGAATCCTTGTAAACAAGACTGATTTTGGGGAAGGGGAAATGATAGACACTTAAAGGGGGCTCCATTGATGTCAGGGCTAATTTGGTCTGTGCTGCCCAGTGCCACCCAGTCTCATGAGGTTATCTAAATTTAAAGTAATTAAAATTGAAAAATCAGTTTCTCAGTTATACTAGCCACATTTCAAGTGTCAGGAGCCACTTATGGCCAGCAGCTACAGTATTAGACAGCATAGATATATAGATACCTGTCTAGTGGACAGCACCAAAATAGGTCATTTGATGTCTGATAAATGTATGTATAATTGCACAGCAGAAATCACTAAAACATAATAATAGCTGCCATTTATTGAGCACCTTCTCAATAGGTGCCAGCTATTGTAGCAGGCACACAGTGTATGCTATTCCATTTGCCATAACACCATTTTGTAGCTTGGGAAACTAAGGTTCAGAGAGGTTATGTAATTGCCTAAGATATGAGAAGACTATTGTTGAAGTCAGTTTGCTTTGCTTTCAAAGAGAATTGCTCTGCCACACCTTCTTCTTATTCAATCTAGTTAGACCACATCAGGAGTTTTGTTTGTTTGTTTCTTTGTTTGTTTTGAGACAGGGCTTTGCTCTGTTGCTCAGGCTGGAGTGCAGTGGCATCATCACAGCTCACTATAATCTTGAATTCCTTAAGTGATCTTACCGCCTCAGCCTCCCAAGGGCTACAGGCGCTTGTCACTACACCCAGCTAATATTTTGTAGATACAGGGTCTTGCTTTGTTGCCCAGGCTGGTCTCCATCTCCTGGACTCAAGAGATCCGCCTGCCACAGTCTCTCAAAATGCTGGCATTACAGATGTGAGCCACCATGTATGGCCACATCAGGAGTTTAAAATGTCAATGCAGTGTCCTGTCATTCAGTCCACTTTAGTTCAACAAAAGTGCCAGGTACTCTGCTGAGAACTGGAGATGCAGTAATAAGTATAACACAGTCTGTGACCTTAAGGAGCTCAAAATCAAATAGAAAGTTCAAACACATAAATGAAAAATTATGATAATGTAGAGTGATCTCTGATACAAGACTTTGTATGATACAACTAGGAGCCATTGAAGGGTTTTGATGGAATGAGTAGTATAGTCAGAGTTATGTTTTCTACAACTCACTTTTGGTCATGTAGAGCATAGTTTGGGAGAAGAGGGAGAAGTAAGGATAGTTGTTTTATTTCCCTGAGAGAAACACTGTGTTGAAGGGTAAAACTAAGGTCACGGCAGTGGAATTAGAGAGAAGACAGACAAGAAACAGAGGTACCTTGGTAAAATTGTCATGGCTTGGTGATTAGACATGGGAGTCGAGGTTTAAGGAGGAGTTAAGGATGACTGTCTTGAATACACCTTGGGTTCTTTAAATGTTTGACTTCATCAAAGGAAATCAGGCATGAGGGAAAGGTTGAATATGTGTGTGTGCATGCACTCTTGTAGGTGCATTACAGGGTGGGAAAAAAATGAAGATAATGACTTCATTGAGCCCATGAAATATTTTGGAAGCAATCTTATTTACTAAATGAAAAATGTCACTATTAAACAATGAGAAAATTTAAGGATGTAATTTTTTAAAATTAAAAATAAAACAGAATCCGTGGCTGGGCACTGTGACTCATATTGATAAATCCTGCATTTTCGGAGGCCAGGGTAGGAGGATTGCTTGAGCCCAGGCGTTTGAAATCAGCCCTGGCAATGTAGCGAGACCCCATCTTTACATGGCATGCACCTGTGGTCCCAGTGAGTTGTGGTCACACCACCGCACTGCAGCCTTGGTAACGGAGTGAGTATCTCAGAAAGAACAATAAAACAAAATAAAATAGAATCCCATCATAATACTGAGACTAAAGGAGAAAACTGACTTTATAGTCTAAATATGAGGTATCTGTCCTTGACTGGGCATAAGATAGTGAACTAGGGATGTATTTCCCCATTTTTTGAATATAGTTAAAACATGTAAAATGATTTATTGTCATGGTACTTTACTACTGAGAGACTAATTTGAAAAAGCAATTTTTTTTTCTTCATTGCTGTTTTGCTATATCCTCCCCTTCCCCCAGTTCTTTCCAGATAATTAAATAATCTGGTGCTAAATTTAGTGACCAGGTGATTACATTGATATTTCAGAAACCAAAAAGCACATACTCTCTGAAATTTATTTTTGCAGTTTTAAATTTTAAGCAATGATTTGTTTAACCTCTTCATTGGAGGAGACAATGCAGGAAATGATCTCACAGATTTAAATAACTATAGTGATAGCATAGTTTCCAATCTAGGGTAAGGAAGTTTCATTTTCTCTTAACAAAAAACAATTGTTCTGCTGATAGTAAATTTAACAGGCCTGGAATTACTAAAACTAGGAGTGCTGATGGAAATAACCTCTTATGGGATTCAATCAGTGATCTCTGGTTTGACAGTTAATATGTCAGTGCAATTTGGAATACTGTCTCCTTTGGATATTGGTATTGTTTTAAAATTATCTGAGGAGCCTCAGTTCAAACTTGACCAGCATAGACCACCATGACCGAAAGCTGTCAAATGTATGTAGCAGGGTGAAACATGATCATTTCAGGGTGCCTCGGCTGATTTTGAACTATCCTTTTGTAAAATTAGTGAAACATTTTTGGTTTCTGAGTTAATATTAATACATTTTTTCTTCTTTGGCAAATAGGAATATGTCTCTTCATATCTTTTAGGTTTTTTTTTTTTTTTCTGTTTCTCAAAGTTTTTCTTTATTGTTCATTTTCCAAAAAAATGCATAATGAAACCTTATGAAATAAAACAGTTTCTAAATTTCATTTTTTATTTCACATTTTATGTCAGGAATTAAGGGCTGAATGTTGATTGGGAACTTTGCAATATTTATGAGTGGAGTGATGGAGGTACATGTGTACTTCTTCAAAATTGCTTTAGCAATGATCAACTAGAGGGCACCAGTGAACATTTCCATTTAGGTTCTTTAAACTAGGCCACATACTGTTGACACATATGCACAGGAGAGAAACGTGAATGCTTTGTGAAATCTTAGTACTAAAAATGTGTTGCACCTGTATTTATAGCAGTGTTATAATTCTTGAGGAAAATGATGTAGAGCCTACCAGGACAGGAAGAGAAATGTCATCTTGTTAACTACTTGTTCACTGGAGAGCTACCCTCCAGAGTAAAGCCCTGAACATGTTTTGTCAAAAGTTACAGCAGTGTTGTTAACAGGTTTTTGCCATTTGTGTGGGCAAGATCGTTAATAACATTAAGCACTGAGATAAATTCTATCACAGATAAATTTCTATGGCTAATAATTAACTGGGTAACAATGGAAACCTGTCCACAATTAGGAAAGGATTTATAATAGACTAACAAATAGGGTGTTACAAATCGGAAGTGTTCAAGTTCTGAGGCAGAATTTTTGGTTCTGTCATAGCCAGTTGCCTTCATTGTTCATTGTGTCAGCACATTTGTTTAAGGCAAACTGGGAAGGGAGCATTTTTAGATATTCAAATATAAAAATGTACCAAAATCCAGCATTTTCTGATATGAAAGTTCTGTGAACGACCTGCTTGCAGGGTAGCTATGCATATGTTTGAGTGGGAGGAAAACAGAACAGATGATTTGAAAACTATTAAAATGGTTATACGTGTAAAAAGTTATTTCCCTCCTCATAAAATTTAAAAAAAAAACCAGAATTTCAATCTTAGTTAACATCTTACTTGTCATTTGCTAAATTAAAATACTTGCACATAAGATTTCATTGATTGATGCATCCATTCATTCACTCTTGTCAAACAATAATAATGCCTACTTTGTATAAGATACCATATTTAGTAGGTGTATGCAACACATGTGGTAATTATTTCTGTAAATGATCAAACCAATTCATGAAAAAGATAACTGCAAATACAGTGGGCAAAATGTCAGGTTTTTTTGGTGAAATTTGCAATTAAGCTTTACTTAAAAGCATGTTTTATAAAGATCTAGATGCAGAAAGCAATTCGTGTTGTTTTCCTAAAGTTTATTTGGAAAGCAACTAAGGCTGTATTTCTTTGGACTGATTAAATATTACTGCTTGGGGACTACGAGTTAAAGAAGAGAAATCATTATTTGAAGGAGAAAGTGAATAAAATAGAAGATTATGTGGCATTTTATAAGATAGTTGGTGGTACTGTTTAGGGCTCATAAAGTTGTGTTCAAATTTACTAAACAGCTTGTTATTGTGGGAGCTTATTTAAAACAGCTTTTTGTGGTTAAGTCTGTTGAGGAAGCTTAAACTTCAACTCTCCAGCCACTTAACTGCAGCACGTTGACTTCAGGTCTCTTGTAAGAAAGTCTAAATGTAGGCTGTTGAATAATCCCTTTGAGGGCCCTGTAACTATTTTTATGCCTGGATATGCGTCATCAGTGGGTATTTTCTCTGGTGACTCGCTTCCATCAGGTCTCCTACCATACATTCTATCAGTGAGTGACTTATGATTGATGGGAACCACGGCTTGTTGTTTAGCTTTATCTGTGACCTCAGCGAATGGACAACAGGAATTTCCAGGCTGTTAAATTCCCTGAATGCTTGAAGACAGGGGCTCACGGTGTTGCTCAAGGCAGGTAGCAGAGTGATATTATTCTCCAGCGATGATGGGGGAGGGACGAGAGAAGAAAGGGGAGGGAGAAGGAGGGGAAGGGAGGGGGAATTCCTTTTGTGAACAGCAGCAATTCTGGCTCAGTTTGTTTCTTAGCCCTCCTCCGTGGCTGTGTGTGGGGAAAGGTGCATTTCCTGGACCTAAGGAAGCCGGCGGTCAGAACCTTGCCATGGGCTGCGCAGAGTAACTCCATGGGGTTGACTGGAGAAGGCACCGAGTTTTCTTCAATTAGTTAAGATTTTGTTTTCCAAATCAGTTAGATTGGTCCATGAGCAACTGGACAATTACAATCCTGTATAAAAACAGAGGTCTTGAATTTAAAGATGTGCCAGCATTCCTAGTGCTATGTAGGAATTTAGGGTTGTTTTTAATCTCTATATGCTTGGGTATCTATCTGGAGGTGATTTTTAAAGTTAACCTGCACCTCTTATCAGCATGCTTTGGCGAGCAGAGCAGTGTATTTGTCTGAAAATGCTTTATAACTGAATGCACAAAATGTTTTCTCATTGTCTTGCCTTTCCCTACCTCTTTCTTACACACGTGTGAATAAGATTCCTGAACTGGATGTAGTGAGATTTAGTCATCAGCTACAGCAGCTACATTTGCTTTTGGATAACGGTGTCCATCTCCCAACTTTTTTCCTAGTCTGTCTTCCTAACTCCTTCTTTTCTTTCTCTTCCCGTTCTTTCTCTTCCCGTTCTTTCTCTTCCTGTTCTTTCTCTTCCTGTCTCTATCCTTCCCCTATGCTACTTTGTTTGCAAAATTAATTCTTGAGCTTTTGCTGAATTAAGGAGACAAGGTTCTCTTCTGATGAGGTGTAGTTTAGGTGTGAATGAAACGACACTAGTTTGTCCATGTTTGTTTAGTCTACCTTTTCAGCGATTATTTTGTTTTTGTTTTTTTAAAATGACAATTAGGCAAAATTGAAACACTCCTTTTAGTGTAATAGGATTGCATCGTTCACACATTTAGGCAACATTGATTTGCTGATCTTTTAAGGCTATTTTTTTTTTAAAGACACTTATTGATTTGGCTTACCAAGTTTTATTCCTTTTTCTTTGTCCAGAACAAAGGAATCTCTTACATTCCCTTAATGTAAGAGATGACCAAGGCTGCTTGTCACTGTAATTAATTTCTTAATGGTGTCCCTCCTAGGAAGCAAATTATGAGATGCATTCCAGGATCCAGTACCCTCAAACAGATATTGTGTGTAGGATAAAAAACCCTAGTGGAAAAAGAGATTTTTAAACTTTGATCTGTTTTACAATTCTGTTAAGTGGGCATGAACATTCATAATTATTTTTATAGCCTCATTTCAAATCAGCTATCCTAATGGAAAAAATGTTTCACCCGTCAAGTCATATTGTTTCAATTTTAGACATTTAAAATTCAAGGGATTGAAGGAGAAAGAAAAATGACTGTCACTATAAACATTACCTACAAAAAAGAAAAACCTTCCTGTTGAAAACTTGCTTCTTGAATAGCAGGATGACTCATGACAAGAAATTTATAATTTGAAATTTGCGAAAGGTTAAACTCAGAGCTCTGTGAGTTTTGAGTCATTAGTAGTTGAATGAATTAAGCCTTCATAATGCATCTAATTAGAAATAAATTATTAAAATATTGGTGAGATCCATTGTTTATGTTGATTTCATTGTACTTTTCCTGAGGAGCCACTGGAGATGAACTTTACTTTCATAAGCATCACACTATATGAAAAAGTTACATTTGACGGTTATAACGTTCAGATGCTACTGTTCTTTGCCTTACATTGTAAGGGATGTTATTAGAAGCTATAAAATCCTTCTCCCTTTCTTTAGAATGTATGTGTGCTTGTATGTGGAGGAGTATGAGGGCAGAAGTAAACATGTAGGAGGGTTATGTATTCTTCATTAAAAATATATTTCACAAAAGATTATAGTTTGTGTGGGAAGGAAATAGGTGCTTGTCTGTTGATTGCATTGTGCTTATTCCATATAAAAACTGTTTGAATTGAGTCAGGATAACCTCATTTTGATAATCTGATGACTGCTTCTGCTTAGAGTAGAGAATATAATTTCAAGGCTGCGTGCTGATGGGCAACAGTAATTGTTCCGTTTTTGGCAGAGCTTAGCATGGAATCTGCTTTGGTATTTTTATAACTACATATGCAAATCTTTTCTCCCAAAGCTTTTCCCCCCTTTATCTCTCCATGTGCAGAGCTTTTTGTAATCTTCAGTACTGTGAAATTCCAAAGGTGTGATATCTAATGCTGTCTGTGTATGATGATGTGTAAACCTAAGTTAGAGCAAAATCTTGGCTTGAAGTGAAGTCTTTTTGTCAAAGCAGATCCCGTACTGTGAGCAGATTTCCCTGTATACTTGGTTTCTATGGAGACACTTTTATTATTTATAGATGATCAGACTATTTGAATGTAGTATGGGTGGTTAGTTTATCAGCTTTGGTCAGTGCAGCTGATGCAGTTTCCTGGTTAATATGTGGTCCTTTCACTAAGCTTCCTGTTAAGTTGCAGGGTTTAGGAAAGTGAAGCTAACACCAAAAACCAGCCTAAAACATTGAGGTAAGGTCACACTTAATTTTACCTTCTTAAAGGTACATTATGCCAGCATTAAGTAAACAATAAAGAGAAACTCTTAAAATTAGGAAGATTCCTAATTGACAGTGTCAGAACAATGGAATGACCCATTGCTAAAGCTCATTCTGAGAGGGTATGTATGATTCTTTCTTTCTTTTCCCTCCCCTCCCCTCCCCTCCTTTCTCTTTTTTATAGAGACAAGGTCTTGCTTTGTCACCCAGGCTGGAGTGCAGTGGCGTGATCATAGCTCATTGTAGCCTTGACCTCCTGAGCTCAAGTGATCCTCCTGCCTCGGCCTCCTGAGTAGCTAGAACTACAGGTGCTCACTGCCACTCCCGGCTATTTATTTATTTATTTATTATTTATTTATTTATTGTGGAAACAGGACCTTGCTGTGTTGGCCAGGCTGATCTCAAACTCCTGGCTTCAAGTGATCCTCCTACCTTGGCCTCCCAATGTGCTGGGATTACAAGCATGAGCTACTGCACTCTGCCTCTTCTACTTCTTTTCTATGTAATCAGTGAGTTAATGGTGTTGAAGGACTCTTTAGCTTTAGGAATTCTTCTTAGTGATTATCCAAGTTTTAAAATGTTTCATACTTCACTGTAGTCATTTTATAGATGAAGAATATGAGGCCTAATAAATGGATGGGCTTTATACTCAAAATTACACATTGTATTGACAGTGGCTTAAGGATAAGCTCTGCTCGCTGGAGCTTGTCTGCTGCGGCTTAGGAGCTGAAAGGCTCTGACCTCATATATATGATGTCAGGAGAGAGCGTGATGACTCTGGGTAGAGTCCTCCTGCAGCCTTGATAATGGTAGCAAACTCTGATAATTAGGGCAGTGTTTACAGCTTTAACTGTGTTATCTTAATCTTCCTGTGATAGAGGTTGGCAGTGGCTGTCAGTAACTGATGTGTAGATCCACTGTGAGGCACTCAGATTTCTATAACAAGATGTCATCATTTGAGTCAGCAGGACTAGAAGCTCATGTTGAATGGTGGCTTTTAGGAAGGACTTTCATACAGCATGAGACTGGGAACTCAGCGAGAGACACAGATCTCTGGGGAGGCATAGTATGTAGGGATAAGTGCATTTTAGTGGAAATATTTTATTCTACTCTTTTTACTTGGAAGAAGATGTATTTTCTATGAGAGAAGGAGATCTGTGAGGTCTAACTATCCTGACAGCTGAAAGCAGGACCTCAGAGACCGTATTTTCGAATACAGACGACAGAACTCAGGTCCAATAATTTTTGTTAAAGGCATTCTTCTAATTTCACTAAAGTTAGATGACACTATCTGATTGCTTCAGAACTAAAGGATACACAGGAATATACTCTAATAACATGTGTAGGACCATTCTTACTGTGTCTCAAAACTGGCTGCTCTAGTTGTCTATGTTCATTTTTCTTGGAATTAATTCACTTGCTACAGAATTTGTCTTAAAAAAATTCTCTTTCCAAACTTTTGGGTTTTTTACTGGACATTTAAAAATTATTGACATCATGATTTATAGATGTTTAAATAACTAATTGCTCACAAGTGCCTAATTTTCCATAAAATCATAGCCTGACTCCTGTGTGAACTGGGTAAGGCCATATCCAAAATTGTTTGCTTCTGTTATTTAGGTTAGTTTTATATGAATGGAGAGGTATTCATAAGGCCTCATGGCATAGTCCAATAAAGCATTTATTTCCCTCCTGAGGGAACAAGCTTAAGAAGATCCAGAAACATACAGTAAAACCATGAAGGAGGATCTATGCATTGTAACCATAAAGCATAAGATAAAAACTTCTTTCCCCAAGAAACTTGAGTCTAGTATTGGGAAAAAAATGACATTTCATGCTTGTTCCAAAGTGAGTACTAGAGATATCAAAGATGCCTTACATTTGAACTCCAGTGGTTCAAGGAATGGAAATTCCACTAATAGAGACCAGAACTGCTGGGGAGAAGACACATTTTATTTTATATAACTGTTCTGTCAAGATAGGGGTGTGAGGAACCTGCAGTTGTGATTGTGGCCTCAAATTGTGCCAAGGCATTGATGGATGTAAGGAATCTAGGAAGAGCCCAGTTGTAGGCTGAACTTTGCCTGAGGACTTGATGGAAGAGAGTCTGAGCTACGCAGGCCAAATGGGCAGGTTTGGGCTAGGGTCTCAGGTGTAGGGCAGCTTTCCCCATTTGTAATGAAGTGCTGAAGCAAACCTTTCTCTTGGATATGGAAGACTGTCTCAAAGAGAGGACACCGAACGCCTTTAAAGGTACAAAGCTCCCAGGCCTCAGAGAACCTGGACTTTTAAAGGCAAGTAATGATCCCTGAGAAGAGAGGCGTCTTTGTCATCAATGTAGGACACACTGCTGACTGTCTGGTGGCAAAGGCTTGCCTGTCAGTCCCACTTGAGGCTCAGCTGTCTCCACTGGGAGGGTCCAGTTCCTCTCTGACCTTTGTTCCTTCTCATTGGAGTCAATTTTTTTGGTGTGGCTTCACCCTCTGAGGGAGGGTGCAAGTTGTGGGGTTGTTGGCAGGAGCATTGAATTTAGGTCCTAGTGAGGATGAATATCTGAAATGTCTTGACATTCTACTGTGTTTGCTGGTGGGAACTGTTCTCTGCTGGAGAGAGAGCAAAGAGAGAATATGAGAGCTGAGTTTAGAATCCTGGGAAATATTCCTGCTTTGGGGACAGAATGAAAAATAGAATCTAATAAAGATGACTAAGAGGAGTAGTGAGGGGTAGGTGGAAGCCAAGAAAAGCACCATTATAGGTGAGATGAATTATAGAGTTTCCAAATTATCAATTTCATTACTGAAATTGGTGTTCAATTGCAGTTATTCTATATGTCAGGTTCTGTGCTAGTGCTTGTAGATACAATATGAACAAGACATAGTCTTGGTCCTCAGAGAATTCACTGGAAGTCAGAGATCATGGCCCAGGTGCTACTATTGAGTGACTTTTGCTGGGATTGCAGTTTAAAAAAGGGAAACAGAACGCAGCCTGTGGGTGAGCAGTGTTTGGAGATGGGCATGGGAGTGTCAGAAGGAGGCTGGAAGCTTGCCTGGAGAAGAGACTGTGGAAGCCTGGGGAGGGTGTTAATGAAGTATCTGACTGTGTGATCTGCAGCTGCTCAGGCAGCTGAAGTCAGATGGCCTGGGGTGGTTGAGAATCAGGGACCCAAAGTCAACATGAGAGCAAAGAGCCGCTCCAGCAGCTGTGAAGAAGTGAAAACCAAGGAGAGAAGGGGGTCTTGCATTAGCAAGTGGGGATCTGAGTTTGAGATAGAGAAGAAGGAGCAGGTCAAGAGGATAATGGGGTTGAATTTGCAGTGCTAGTGGAGGGCTCAAGAGGTTGGAGGATGGAGTTTATTCTAGCAGGAGCTCAGAGAACAATCATCTCTAATTTATTATCAACCCTGTGCTCAACATTCAACATCCATGTTCTTCCTCAAAAGCCCCCTACTGGAGAGTTTAAGTGCCACTACCATAGAAAGGTTCTACTTCACCATGCCTGGTCTACTACAGCCTCTTAGCTGGTGCTCCTGACTCAAATTACTCTGTTTGTGGTCAGTTCATTATTCCACTGCAAGGCCCATCTTCCTAAAACGTCACGTTTAATAGGTTACTATGAAGATCTAAAAGTTTCACTGAGTACCCTTTGCCTACAGTATAAAGGATGTGCCCCTGCATAAAGTGAGAAATCGCCATTTTAGCAGGCCTTCCTAATTTACCGATGACTCTTACACACATAATCTCATTGAGTTCTTGCAAAAGCCATATGATAGTGAGGATATATGTTTCTCTTTTTCTAAGTTTATAAATAACATAATAGAGCATCAGACATGTTGGATGATATATCCAGGGCCACACAGTTCATAAGTGGCAGAGCCAGAAATAGATACCAGGTCTTCTGAGTTCAAGTCCAAGGTCCTTTGCCCCACATCATGTCCTCACCTTGGAGCCCCATCTCTATTCTAACCCTAGGACTTCTGTAATTAGGATGATGAGGCGAGGTGCCTTCAGTCCCAGCAGGATTGCAGAGAGGCCTTTCAGTGTCCCTACAGTCACTTTTTATCACCACTCAGAAGTTGTGATCTGGGGCTGTCAACTGAGACACATTTCCTGGCTGGTTTTCCCTTAGATTGGGAAAAGCCTGTCTCCTGCCAGGACATCTGGGGAGGCACAGAAAACACTCTGTACTTCCCTGATGTCATCCTCAGTGCCTGCTTGTCTCATATGGAACTTGGAGAGGGTTGCCACTGACTTCACATGGGGTTATGGATGGCTTTTGACCACTGCCGGCACCATCCCTTCCTGCTTCAGCTGCTCTCACCAGTAAGGCGAGAAACAGGCTTTGAATTCATGAATTCACACCCAGAGAAACTCTAGGTCTGAATACTTGTTTCAAAATGCATTCTCAGTTGTTATCTTAATGGATGTATAAATTCATTGCCATTTAGATGTGAATCGTTTGGAAAATTATGTATACAGAAGGGTGTAGAGCTGTGCTTTGAAATACATGTTGAAATTGGGAACATTTGTTAGCAACGCAGTGATTAATGAGTCTGTGTTAATGTGATTTTAGAGTACACTCTGTTTCCATCATTTTCTCATTGTACTGAAGCCAATGTCATGTGGATTTTGACAGAGTTTTTTGGAGACAATTTACTGCATCAGAAGTTTAAATGATATCAGAAATATGCCTGACAATTGCCGGGAATATCAAGATTGCCTCCACTCCTATAAAAATCAATGATGGAAATATTTTCTTGAGGATTAGTTAAAGAATATATTGGAAGAGTGCTGCATCACCTTTTGGGCTCCATGTTAAGACACACACACACACACACACACAAACACACACACACACACACACACACACAATCCGAGCACCTGTTTGGAAATTTTGCCTGTGCATTCTTTCAGTTGCATTTCCACGATTAAGCAATGCATCTTTCTAATCACAAAAGCTAAAGAATAGTTGAAATACCTTTTACAAGCCCATATTGTAACCCTCATTGTTTCCCACTTCCTTGTACCAGTGTATTTCTTTTGGGGAAAATAGCATAGTTTCTCAGGAGGCTATGATCTCAGGAGGTCTCCTACTTTTTCTAGTGCTTTTCACATGTTGGAATTAAAAGGTCGGTAAAGATATAGTTTAGGAATATGAAGTGCTCAACAGCCAAACTTTGCATTTTTTTTCTCTTTACTTCCTCTAATTTAACCAAAGGTATATAACGATACACAATACATTGGAATAAGATACTGTTTGGACTTTGGTAATAAATCATTTTAGGGCAGGAACAAGATGCATAAATCCTAAATAGTGTTGAATGGAAATGTTCTGGGGAAGGAATTTCAATTCTGAACTGTGATATTACATTATTTACTTTCTAGGGAATTAAATAAAAATTTGTATTGTGGTATTCATTGGAAATACTGATTTATTTTGTGGCCATATTTTCTTCACTTGGCCTTAGTTACTTAGCAGTCACCTAATAAAACTTGAATAATTAAAGAGGGCATTCTTGATTAAAACTAACTAGACATATGTGTACTTCATGAGCTTGTTAGTGCACAGGTTGGACTACATGGTAAAGATGGCCAAGAAGACTAGTTTAGATTTTGTTCAAAGCATTAGCAATGGTAAAAGTGACCATATATGATAATAAAGAAAAGGACAAAATATACAAAGTTGATACTTCTGTAGAAACTGTTATGCCCTATTTTTACTTTTATTTACATTTTTTTTTTTTTTTTTTTTTGAAACAGAATCTTGCTCTGTCACCCAGGCTGGAATGCAGTGGCACAATCTCGGCTCACTGCAAGCTCCTCCTCCCATGTTCACGTCATTCTCCTGCCTCAGCCTGCCGAGTAGCTGGGACTACAGGCACCCGCCACCATGCCTGGCTAATTTTTTGTGTTTTTAGTAGAGACAGAGTTTCACCATGTTAGCCAGGATGGTCTTGATCTCCTGACCCTGTGATCCACCCACTTCGGCCTCCCAAAGTGCTGGGATTACAGGCCTGAGCAACCACGCCCAGCCTATTTACTTTTATGTTTTTATTTGAGACAAGATGTTGCTCTATGACACCTGCTGGAGTGCAGAGGTGCAATCTCAGCTTACTGCAGTCTCAACCCCCTGGGCTCAAGTGATCCTCTTACTTCAGCCTCCTGAGTAGCTGAGACTCAGGTGGCCCATGCCACTACGCTCAACTAATGTTTGCATTTTGTGTGTGTGTGTGTGTTTGTGTGTGAAGATGGGATTTGGCCACATTGCCCAGGCTGGCCTTAAACTCAAGTGACCCACCTCCCTCGGCCTCCCAAAGTGCTAAGATTATAGGTGTGAGCCACCACTCCTGACTTATGTCTTCTTTTTAAATACAGGCATTGTGTGGCATATCCTTATAATAGAATTTTTCAAAAGTGCTTAGCCCTCTTTGCATTTCACCACTTTATTTTCTCCTATCTTGTTGGATGGTTCTTGGGATCAGTGGCACTCGTTGGGAATCATTCTAACTTTCCCTGGCCTTGTGCATTCTTTGGAGCTGTCCCTATGGCCTATTCCTCTCCATTGTTGCTGTCTAGTAATACAGGCTCTCATCACTGTGCCTGTCTACTATGGAAGCTTCTGTCTTGAATTGATCTCAAACACTGCTATCAGATTAATTTTACAATAACTTTCTTTCTGCACCCCTCTTTCCTGCTCAAAGTTCTTCAGAGGGTCTTTATTATCCATAGGATGCGAGGTAGCTTAGAGCCACAAAAATAGCACAGGAAGTGGAATCCAGAGACCTGTTTTAAATTGCTTGGCCTTTAACTTGCTTTGTGACCCTGGAAACATTACTGTTCACCAAAACTCCTCAAATTTATCTTTACTAACTGTCTTAAGTTCCTCACCTCTCATATATCTTACCAAAGCCAGTGGTCATTCTTTGTCTTTATCTTCTTAACTCTTAACAACATATTGAGCAGTTGACCACTCTGTCTTGTTTAATGAAATGCTTGATCCTCCCAGCTTCCATGACAGTACACTTTCTCCCATCTAGCCCTGTCAGTCTTCTGTGCTAGACTTCCCCTAAGTGTTGGACTCCCCTAGGGTTCTATCTAAATCCTTCTATCTTCTTTATCTAAATTATCTTTCTAGCAGATATCCCAGCATGGTTTAGAATATCATCAATATGCTAATAATTTTCAAAGTTTTATTTTCATTAATGGATCTTATCATGAGTTCTCAACTTGTATTCCTCCTAAATCCATGCAATTGACTGTCTAATGGACATATCAAAGTTGAAATCGGCAAAAGAGAACTATTAATGACTCCCTACTTACAGCTGTGCTCCTCCACCAAACCTTTCCATTTCACTAAACAGAACCATGTTTCAGTAAATCAACCATGTTTGTTGCTCAGACCATAATTCCAGAATTCATCCTGGATTCCTCTCCTTCCCCAAAGACTCACATTTAATCCAGTAAGTGCTTCTGGCTCTCTCTCCAAAATAAATGCTGAATGTCATGTCTTCTTACTCTCTGCTCTGCTATAGTTTCAGTCCAAGCCACCAGCATCTGGCCTTGTATGCTGCAAAAGCTCTTAACAGGCTTCCCTGTCTCCACACTCCCTAGAATAGCCTATTAAATATAAGTTATATAACACCCTTCCTTGCTAAAGATTCTCTAATAGATTCATTCTCCTTACCTTTAGAATAAAATCCAAGCTATTCACCATGGCCCATAGGGCTCTGCTTCTCTGAGCTCATTTTCCCCTACACACCCCATTCCCAGATGGGTTCCAGTCATAATGGCCTTCGTTCAGTTCCTTAAACTTGCTGAGCTTGTTTTTGTCCCTGTCTTTGCACTTACTATTTCTCCTACTTGCAGTGCTTTTTACCTGCATCTCCCCTGCATGGCTCCTTGTCATTGTTTAAGTCTCAACTCAAATGTCCCTTCTTTGGACAGGCCATCTGTGACCCAAGTTTGAGCAGTTTCCTTCATCCATCCGTAGTTCAGTTTTTATTGCATTTTTACTTCATAGAAATGATCATAATCTGAAATGATCAGCTTAATAGTTGTTGTATTTTTTGTCTGACTGTCCCCAGTGTGGACTCCCTGAGGTCACTGACACTTTGTTATTCACCTCTGCATCTCAGTGCCTAGTAGAGAAGAGGTGTATAGGAAGAATTTGTTGACTCATTCACCACTTTGAGCCTAGCTTCCTTATGTGTAAACCAAAGGTGTCAGGACAGGGAACCTCTGACCCTGCCCTACCTAGCCCGTTTTAATTCTTATCGTGTCTCTAAGCCCTTTGATCCGGTCCAGTTGACCTCGTTAATGTCCTATAAATGGACCATGTTTATTCAGATCTTCAAGCCTTTGCTCATATTCTTCCCTCCTGAGTGTCCTTCTTTTTGGTCCTTGCTGGTTGCATTTGTCAATAATTTTCCTTCTTCTCTTTTGACTCTACCCCTCATAGAAGAGTGTAATTGTTTTATATATACATGTCTTTCCTGTCCTAATTTTTAGCCCTTAGGCATAGGGCTATGGTTTATAGTTATAACTCTTTTGAACTTCCATGGTGATAGCATATAGGATATACTCAGTACATGCCTTATAATTCAATGGGGGTGTGCGGTCTTCTGAAAACACTGATTTCAAAACAGTAATCATGCTTAGCCTGCTTACTAATTTATATGGGACAAAAATAGATTTTTTAAAAAAGCAACTAAACAGGTATATCTTTGTTAAGCTTGAGCTGGAGGAAAAAAATCTAAAAATGGAAATGTAAACTTCTGGTTTCATGGTGTTTTGAAAACATTTGTAAGCAACCTTACCAAAGGTTTTGTTATAGATTTTTATTTCATTTAAGTTTTTATATAAAAATATGTTCATGAGTAGTTGAAAAAGGAAGTGAACATTATTTTTTATTAACTCAGGTTAAAAACTTGAGTTTTTAATTTGGTTCAGTTTGTTCAGGTATTTGGAATTTAGAGAAGCTCTGTGAAAATATCCCGCCTACACATTTTGAATATCCTCTTCCTGCTTATCTTCAGAACAGCTTGGTTCTTTTAATAGCAAATGGCTGAGTGGAGGGGAACCATTTGTAGTGGGTGAATTTAAGTACGGTGTGTCCTCCCATTTCAGACTGAAGTCATGCTAAGTGCTCAGGGATTGGTGCAACTGTGTGTTCCTTTTGATGATGATCAGATCCCAGAAAACTCAGTATTTTAGAAGGATGTTGCTCATTCCTTAGATAATTAGAGGAATTATTGGTCAACTTAAAAAGATTCAGGAGCTAGGGAACACCTCATCTATTCTTTTTATGAATATGTTAATTTATTATCATTCTGTTGGAGGCTGTTCTTAAGATTCTCATAGGCCAGGATAGGAAGAGGTAATGGGGAGAAGGCTTGTTTTTTCATATAATATATGAACCTAATGCTATATGACCGTGCCAAATTCAGTATATGCAAATGGTGTATTTCTGTCAATACAGAGTGGCTGGAAAATGTGTGCTCAAAATTGAAAGTAATCATATATTCCATTCATGGATTCATTGGTTTCTTTTTTTAAATTTTTTTTTTATTATTATACTTTATGTTCTAGAGTACATGTGTGTACCGAAACAGAGATATAGACCAATGGAACAGAACAGAACCCTCAGAAATAATACCACACACCTACAACCATCTGATCTTTGACAAACCTGACAAAAACAAGAAATGGGGAAAGGATTCCCTATTTAATTGTTTTCAAATAATTTAGTCAAATATACTTACAATGATTTTTTAAGTTTTAATAACATAAAAGACACTTAGTATAGCCCATGGTAAATCATGGTGTACATCATTTACTAGTCAATAGTATTGGTGTTCAAAATAATGTTGGTGATTGGATTAATTCTCAGTCCATCCCAGAATTTGCTGTTTTGAATAAATAGCTTGTTTTTAAGGCATCCACTTGTTTTGGGAAAGTAGAGATAAGAAAAAAAAGTCTGCTTCTTTAAATATCTTGTTTAGATTGGGGGCACACAGCCATTTTTTTTTCTAGTGAATAGATATAAAGGATTTCCCAAAAGGTGGCTGCGACTTTGCACAGGAGAGCTGGAGAGCTCTTGCTACATATACTGCTGAGTGTTGAAGACAGGTGAATCTGTTCTATGTTTCTGTGCAGCGGGCTCTTGCTGGGGTCAAAGCTGTGTGGTTTCTGTAAAAAAGGGTTGCTGTGTAATGCTTTAGAATTGGAATTGCAGATTCTTCTTGTGAGGGGAATATTGCTGTTATGGGTAAAAGTTGTATCTTATTGTTGCCCTTGTGACCTTGTTAGATCCTTTGGATAATTAATACTTCCAGAAGTTGGGATTGTAGATACTGGGAATATAGAAAAACAATAGCCAAATCAGTCAAAAAGGGTGCTAACTATTGGGCTAATACATTGAAAAGCATCCAGTGGGAAATTTATGAATTGTAAGAAACCCAATACTGCATGAAATCATAACTTCCTTTTATGATCCTCAATCGTGGCCATTAAAGGGCTAACTTCTGTTGCAGAAAAGAGGTAGCTAGATAGTTCAGATCTCTGGGTTTAGGTAAATCACACTATCTCTTAGTTTTGGTTTGGCAGGATGTCTTGGACCTTTTCCTTTGGTTGTTAGATAAAAACATGTGAGGATGGACTCTGTGACATTGCATGGTTTTCTTCCGGGAGAGCTCACTGGCTTGCAACTGCCCAGATTTATCAGCAGCTAGAGTTTCACCTAATAATACTGTGGTTTGCACCAACCATTTGCTGGAGCAGAAAAAGATGGCATCAACTTATATTTTAAAATAAACTGACTTTGAAAGGTTTTATGAAATCACGGTCCATTTTGATTAGTTTTTGTCAGCAACTGCCTGTATTTAGGCTTTGTTGGTCTTTGCCAGCAACTGCCTGCATTAGGCTTTGTTGGTCATAACTGTTTAGGAAAGATTTTTTTGCTGCTTTATGGAAGCGATTCCAAAGACTCATTGTTCCAGACATCGGACATCCTTATGTTATTCAGGTCTGATGATATTTGATCTAACACAGATTAATTACTAGGCTTTCAGTGAATAATTAACCATTTGACCTGTTCCCAAGTTATATACTGAGTTAGAAATGATTTCCCCAACTACTAAAGATAAGGAAGGTTATTCCTGGTTTCACAATGTCCCCATTGTTAACTGACTTGTATGTGTGAGAGACATCAGCTGATACCTACGCATTGGTCCAGCTACTCAGGCAAACCACTTCCTGGGGTTTTCTTGGGTAATGGCAGTGATTCAGAAGAGACCACAGAACTTTCTGAGGACTGTTCCCTGTGTATTACTCTGGGCTGAATGACTGGGAACTGTCAAGTTCAAAAGGAGCATTTTTTGTTGTAGTGCTATTAAATTTGTGGTTTGCTTTTGCTCAAAGTTGCATTTCAGCTGAACTTAGGGTTGCTTGTCTATGTGCCATTTATTTTACAGTACCTAATTTCCATCAATTAACCATTTCATGCCTTAGCTGAGTCCCTTTTAAAGTCCTGTATTAAGCCTGGGGGGGTTAGGCAAACTAAGTCATTATAACTGCCTGCAAGGGCTGGTAGCAACTGGGGAGAGAGGAGGTAAAAATGGATAGGGGCCAAACAGGGTATTAATGCAAACATATGCCATTGTACTTTTCTACTTATGTATTTTTGTGATTTTTTTACTTCTGATCTCTTCACACAGTGTGCTCCATAATGTAAATTTTGTGTTTCTAGGATTATATTTATAATATAAAAATGCAGATACAATTTTTTAAATAAAATTTTTGTTTTGTTTTATGATCTTCCTTAAAAGGAAAATATTTCAAAATTATTTTGGAATCACAAGTCACGTGTTCTTTTCTAGTCCTTCAGAAGTTCCCAAATTACAGTTTTGGTTGTAGAATGAATAAGCAAGAACCCTGGGCACTAGTTCTCTCTTTGGTTACTCTGACACTTGGCTTACCTTTTTCCTTCCAGTATTTGCACATCTTTTATTCCCCTTATGGCTGGATGATCCAGTCTAGTGAGATAATGTGTAATGGAAACATTCTGTAACCTGGAAGTTATTATGAATAAGCATGTATTATTATTACCATTATTTTCACATATTCACTGATTGCATTATCTCACCAAACATACCAGCAATTCACTTCTGCAGTGTCAGAGATGATTGTAAATATCTCAGTGGAGAAGTGACTTTCTTCTTGAACTTAAGAAAATCACTGGTAGAACCTTGTTTTAGGCAAAATGTTGGTTTCACTGTTCCTGCTATCAGTGTCCTGACCAAGAGAAAGTCGGGAAGAGTAGGTGTACAAAGCGAAAAGATTCAGTATATCTATGTAGTATGGTAATTGTACATTGCTTGGCTCTCAGCACACTGTGAGATTTACTTCACAAAAGTTGGTATTTGGTTTTAGAAACAACTCTATTTTTAAAATGGGAGGTTGTTTGTGGTAGGGGTTAAGAGTGTGGGCTCTGGAATTAAATGGTCTTGCCTCCTGTCCTGGTTCCCTGAATTCTAGCTTTGTGAAAATCAGGTGAGTTTTAAATCTTTTTGTGCTTCACTTTTCTGCTGGTAGAACAGGGATGATTATTATATGGTAGGGTTGTTGTGAAGCCTAAGTGAAGTAATGCACCCGGAGCACTTGCCACTCAATACAGATTACAGGAAGAAATAGAGTTCCATGTTAAAGTGATGGAATGTACCATTTGCATCTCCCAGACTGTTGTAGATTCTATCGGATGGGATTTGGTTGAGTTTGATGACCTGTCTCTTGAGAGGAAATAAAAGGGGGCAGGAGGATGCTCATGGAACGTCAGGGAAAGAAGAAGGAGAGGCCCTGTTGTACATTCCGCAAAAAACAAATTCATGTGTTTTATGGGGCCTGGCAGTTTATAAAGTTCTTTCATGTACATTGATTTCATTTAATCCTCCCAACAACACCTGTTTTACAGATATGTACACTGAGCCTCAGAGACACTCAAGGACTGGCTCACAGGCATGTGGTCAGTGAGTGTATGGTGAGGAAGCCGACCTCCTGGATTCTGGACATATTTCTTCATTCCAACCCACGGGTCCTTCTCTGCTGTATAAAAATGTTCAAGTCAGTAATAACCTTTGGTGCTGAACTGCAAAGGAGTGGCAGGGTGTGGGCTGCTGCAGACCCAGGTGGGTCTTGGTGGGATCCAGGGACCTTCTGTCTGTGATATGTAGAACATGAATGCGCAGCCGTTCAGTGGTCAGTACTGCCAGATGGTTTTAAGAGTCCCCTCCCTGTCTCTTTGTGGCCTCTGAGTGAGACTTGCATTTCAATCTCTGTGAAGGGCCACTTTGGATCAGTGTTCTGTGGGAGAAATTAAGGATCAGTCTTCTCCTTTTGCTAAGAAGGAAGGTAATGAGCATCTATCTAATGGTTGAACATGTGTGTGTTGTACAAGATTCATAGTATTAATTCCCTTTCAATCCAGGCCTTTTTGGGTCACTGTGTCAATAAAATGAAGTTGGAGAGTAGAGTAAAATAATTAATGTATATATAATGTAATTCTTAATTTGATTTAACTGGTTAATCTTATTGTAATTCAGTATACATTTTTAATACATTTTAAATTTTAAAAGTGGTGATATACTTTTACATTTATTTCTTTCTGTTCTGAGATTATAAATAGCTCTAAAAGTTGGAGTACCCTATCTGTCATGTTAAAAATCAAGTGAGTTAAGTTGTGGGAAAGTGATCAGAGAAAATTCAGTATAGTACTTCAGAATTTTTTAAATACTGAGAACAAATTTTAAAATTAGATAATTATTTCATGCATGTTAATGTGTGAAGATTGAATTGATTTGGGTATTACATTCGAACACATTATTTTTATGAAATCATTTTTTACTCTGAGTCAGAAATTTGTGTGTAGCTGATACTATATATATTTATCAAATAAATTTGTTTTTATGGAGTAAAATTTTGATTAGCTATAATATACATTTTTGGCTACATGCACTTTATTTTTCAGGGAAGAGGTAGGTAACTGGAAGAAAGCATGACATACTCTCAATAATTTATTTTTTAAAGCAACATCTAGGCCAGGATTTCTTAACCTTTGCATTGTTGACATTTGGTTCCAGATAATTCTTTGTTTTGGAGGGGCTGTCATGTGCAATGTAGGATGTTTAGCAGCATTCCTGGCCAGCTACCCAATAGATACCAGTAGTTTTCCCTCTCCCCAGTTGTGACAATCAAAAATGTCTTCAGACATTGCCAAATATCCCCTAGGGGGCAAAATCACCCTTGGCCGAGAACCACTGATCTAGGATTTTCAACATTATATTTAAGTCTTCTACCTAAGCTGAATCTATATTATTCTACAAATTTGAATCAATGTTCAGACTAAAAAGGAGAAAATGCCATACTTATAGAGGCAATACTTATCAATTATGAAAAATAAGATTTTTCAACAATATGGGTTAGGGTAAGTGTTTTCTGATTAACTCTCATTTACCATAATATAATCCAATTAACCAGAATTTCACACATTTGGAATAATGTTTTATCTCCTTATTTTCTTTCAAAATAGATATAGTCCTCTGATTCTGAATTAATTTATAATAATGATCTGGATAGGGCTTTTTAAAAACTTTAAAAGAAGGAAATATTATTAAAGTTTGCCCTATATTGAGTTAGATCATTCTGTATATTCCTTATGCACATACTGAAAAGTTTAATTGCCTTTATAGGTGGGTGTGTGTCTTGATGTATAAGGATTTGTGCAACATGAGCTGAAGAGTTAGATTTCAGAAGTCCACTAATGAACTTTTTCATGGCCATTTTAGCATAAGGAGACAAATAGACACACTTGGTTATTAATTATTATAGGGATATAGACATTTCACTTGGCCCGAGATTTAAGTGATTGCTCTTTAAAATGTGTTTTGCTCATGATAGAATGTATTTTTGTTCTTGTGAACCATGCACTGAAGCTTTAGCCAATCAGAGGAAGGAATTTACTGTACGGTAAAAGGAAGTATTTGTTCCGTTATTGTAGTATGTGGCCTCTTGCCATTTTTGATAAAGGATTGAAGTGTTGTGCACCCAAAGTCTGCTACCCTCTTGACCCTTCATCAGTCATCAGCTGGACTGTGAGGTTAAGTGAACTGTAGCCCGGTAGGATACCTATTGTCTAAGCATTGTGTAAATCTTGAAAGCGGAAATTACTGACACAGCAGTCTTGCAATGTGATCTTTCTAGTTCTATTATATGCATATTTTTCCTTTCTGTTGCTAATCTATGCCAGATTAGAGGTATAAAATGACAATACATAGGACTTGAAGTCGTGTTATTCAATGGGTGACCATGAAACTGTTGGAAATTTATTTTTATTTGCGAGAATAGGAATTTATGCAAAAATAAATGACCTATTCTAGCACAACATTTCAAGAAATTCATATGGGATCCTACTGGAATTTTTATTGCCTTAAAACCATTAGGATAGCAACCAAGGCTTGCAAGCTAATCCACCTTTATTAATTCATTAGTTACTGAAAGCATATATTTGTCCACATGTTTTCTAAGTAACTGGCAGCATATGCAAATTCTTTTAGTACATATCCTGTTTTTTTGATTGGCTCAGGAAAACTTTATAAGAGCCATGTCCAGCATTCACAGCTTTATGTTATATCGTCTCTGTATTTATGCCACTTTCTTAAACAAGTAGAGTAATATATCAGCTGCAGCTGTTGCTGACCAAAGCTGTCACTGAAGTGGGTGGAGGAAGAGTCAGAGATAATGTGTTCGGATTCTGTGTACCAAAAGTGTATCTGTTGCAGTCAATCTGTGACGATAACAACTGGCTTGTGGAAGGCAGTTCAAGCCATATACTTTTTTATCTTTGACCGAACATATAGTAGATTAGGTGCCATGGTGATAAATACCACTGATAGTTAATACAATCTGGTTGAGTATATATATGATTGCCTGGTGTGTATAATAGGAAATACCACTGATGTGTAGTCTTCACCAGGTTTGGCCACAGCCTTCTTGTAAAGTTATTAACATAAAACTTGATACTTAATAGCATGCAAAGAAAAAAAAAGACAATGAAAGTACATAATAGCAAAAGAGTAAAATCGTTATTTTCTGATGTAAACAGGACAGTGATGCTTTCTAAATAAGTGCATTTGGATTAAAAGAAATATTCACACTAACACACACATCTAATTCTTTATTACAAGAATTGTACCACCATACTTACCCAGAGCAGCTTAGAAATACTGGAGTCACTACCTCCCTACCTAAAATTTCTTATAACCCTCTGGATCCTTACCCTTTGTCAGCTTCTCCTGTTTATCAGTTTACCACAGGGAGGACTGAAAATCCTCACTGGAAGATTGTAGCTTAATTTTTATTTTCTTTTTCACTTTTTATAAAGATAGTTCATGGCAAAGGGAAATTGTATTTTAGTAGTTAGAAAGGGGTAAGTAGCCACACTGGCCTGAAGCTCATTGCACTTTCACCCCATTAGGGTAAAATGAAATCCTGATGTGGTCGAATCAACTAAGGGAGAGACCGACCTGAAAGATAAAGAGAAGGCCCTTTCCACAGCTTTATATATTTATCCTTTTGCCAGTAATTCTCCTCGTTGTCCTTAGCATCAAAGTACCTATTTCTTTTGGAATTACTATTCTGCCTCATAAAGAGAATCTCCAAGACTAAATGCTCATTGTATAGAAACTTAAAGGTAGGCACTTTGACATGGATCTACATACATGGGAGAAAGAGATAATAAAGGAGTGAGGAGTTAACACTGACCTAACTCTGTGAGAAAATTTCACAGCAGAGGTGGAATTTCAGGAACTGTCTACTAATGGGAAATAAGGGTTGTATAAAAGGAAGAAAAATTAAGTATGGCCAAGTATCGTGCATCAGTGATTATGCTCAGTGATTTATTAGTAGCTAACATCTATTGAGCACTTACTATCTGCCAGCCAGGAGTGCTTTATGTGTGTTAACTTATTTAGGTTCTCAACAAGTTTTCGAGGTTGTTGCTGATATTATCTTCATTTTACAGTTGAGGGAAATGAGGCACAAGGAAACTAAATAACTTGCCCAAGGTTCTAGAGGGCATTAAAGGCAGAGCCAGGATTAGAATTCAGAAAGTCTGATTTAGAGCATGCCTCTTCACCAGTGCAGCATAGTGCTTACCTAATTTAATTTCCACTTCAGCCCTCCAAAACAGGTATTTTCTTCTATTTACAAATTTTACAGATGAGGAACTCAAAGCCTAGAGAGGTTAATTTTTTTAAGGTCATCCAGCTGGCCAATGGTAAAGGAAGGATTTGAACCAAGGTCTGATCCTCGAAAGTCTGTGCTTTATCACTGTAAGAAGAGGCTGTCTTGGGATGGCCTAGAAGTGTAACTGACAGAGGAATCCAGCTCCTTCCTTATAAGTTAAGATTATTAAAAAGCCTGAATAGGTTGTTCCTAACTCGTCCCAAGGCAGTAGAGCTGATGTTTACTGAAGCATGTGAAACCCTTTCTGGTTCACCTCTATCTCCTACAAATTGTCTGCCTGTCATTGTCCTAGGTCATGTGCTTCATTTCATTTGGTGTGCCTCTTTTCAATGTACTGGGCTGTTCTGTTCCTGTTTATAAATCTTTTAAGTGTGCACATTAAAAAAGTAATTAAAATGTCATTATAATTTATAGTATGCCTGAAGTCAATCACCTAATTAAACTTCAAGAGAGAAGAGATGGTAGGTTCATTGGCATTTGTTAAGTATTACTGTATTAATTATGCAGGAATTTTGAACTAAGTAAAAGAAAAAAGTACTAGTAACATTATTCCTTAAAGTGTTTCCTTTTTCGCTCTTCTCAGTTTCAGACCTTCACTAGTTAGTAGCATAATCCTAATGTCTCTTTTGGCTAATTTTTAATGAAATTAGGATTTTTATGTCTTTCACTCAGCATTTTCTTAAAATGCTCCTGACAGCATTAATGTGCATCATCCCACATCCTAACTGAATAAGCAATTAGAAGCACAATAGAAAACAAAATTTGAATTCATGGGTTATACATAGCCATCCAAATTCTATCTTGGAGTATAAAAATGGCAGCATATTGGATGTCTGAAATCATTCAGAAGAGATTTGGTTTTCCTAGAGCAATAGTAGCTGTCAAGAGACTTATTTTCTTATTAAGGAATAAAAAAACAACCACAACAAAAACAAAAACAAAATTCACGTGGCCAAGTAAACTAGTCTGTAATAAATCTCTTGCTGGAAGAAACTATTTTTGAAAATCTGTTTTTGAATTCTAAGTGCTAGCACGTGTAGGTAGATAGACATAGATATAGACATAGTTAACTTTTGTTATATGAGAATTGATGACTTGGATAGATGTTTCAGCCCCTTGGGAGGTCACTGCAGTTTGTAATGGAATTGGTTGGCTATATGAATCCTCACAGGGTTAGGACTTTCAGGGAATGGAGAATTCTGAGGGACATGATTTAGTGTCATCAATGTGAGTGAAAGATTTGTGTAGTGAATTTTCCCTACCCTGTGTTTATTTTTTTGGAGGATAAATGGAATTAAAGTCTCTAATTCTCAGAAGCAATCCTTTAAAAAGAAAGGCAATAGAATAAAGGCATTTAACTGAGTTATATATATAAGAGCAAATGTATATACCTCGAAGTTATTAGGTGCTCAAAAATTATTGAGTGAACAAGTGTTTTGTGTGGACTCTGGTTTTCTTTGCTCCTCTGTGTGCATATACAATATCCTCAAAGTATAAACATTTTTCTTATTAATATTTATTATTTTTCACTAAGTCATAAAAGTTGAGTTGACCTGTAGTGTACTTGAAGTATTAGTAATAGTTAAGAAGTTAAAATGTGGTTGTCAGTTTCTTTGGAAAACTTCATTCTGAGTGATAAGCTGTGATGTTGAGGAACACAGCTCTTTCTGCTATTGTGAGAGCAGCACTTTACCCTCTGTTTCTAGGCTGTTCCTAGAATTCTTGGTTAAAGGGACCTCCAGGCTCCAGCTGACACTCCTGTAGGCTGCTGGTGATGGGGCTGGGAGTTGAGCAGGAGGTGAAATACAGAGAGCGAGCCAAAGCAGGTTTTAGTTCAAGGCTTCTGGACTGAGGGGGGAGAGATAGACAAAAGAGTAAAACACTCAACAAGGGTAGCAGAGAGGAAAGAAAGGACACCCCCTACAGCCCTTTTGCTGGCCTGACTGCTTACTGGTTGGTCTTTCCAATGGTAGGGGCAAAGGTAAATCATGCACATTTAATTTGAAAATTGCTAACACACATATCCTCTTAATACGATCTTTGTTTACAGCAGTATAAACATTTCTCCACATGGAACAAAAATTATATAAAATAATAAGCATGAGATTTAAATAAAGATTTTGCTTATAAGTGTGTTTTTGGGACCTGTGGACTACAAATATTCCTTGAATCAGTGCTCACTGGAATGTGAACTTTCCCACAGAAAGAAGTGTGTCTTATTCCTTGGGGGATCCTAGTCTCTGTTCAAGAGATTCATACAGAGCAGGGACCTCAAAATGCGCAATATGCAAAAGCATAGTTAGATGAATGTAGATGTGAGGTATTGTGAAGACTTTGGTATTTTTCATTTACTTTCAACCTGGCATGACATTTACTATTGAATTTGACCTCTTCTCTAAACTTATTTTATTTCCTCTTTCTTTCTGAGAACTCAATTAAAATCTCTTTAAAAATTCATAACTTGATATTTGCTGTGTCCTATCTTTAGAAATATTTTGTAATATTTTATCCTATATGCTTTGATTCTTCAGGAAGCAATATCTTAGAAAATCTATTTTTTTTTGTATAGTAATTGTTAATAGCTATTAGTAATTTAAAGAAGTTAATTTGTAATTTCCAAAAGGATCTGAGATTTTGAAATAAAAACAGTCTTAATGTGTTAATGTCAGGAACATTGGACAAGGCAGATACAAAAGATTTGGTTTGTATCTAGGATTTACATTAAAGTAACCCAAACTGCTATAATTGGTAGTTTGTTTTAACATATAGTTTTGCTATAAGAGGTTTCATATTAAATTTCATGGTGTATTATGGAGCTGTGAACAGAGAATTTATTCAATGTATAATATATGTAATATATAATATATTACATTTTATATAACATATAATACATATAACCTATTATATGTAATTATATATTACATATGTAATAGATATATTACATAATAATAGACTTGCTAATGTAGCAAATGCAAAAATTGTGTACGTGTATCTATATACGTGTGTGTATGTATATACACGCATACACAATTTTTGAAACTGTCAAAGGTAGGAGAAATTGGGAGAAATTGTTTGAAGGAGTGACACTTATCTTTCACATCTGTAATCTAGTACAATAAATTTGCTTTATTCTTGTAAATATGTTAGTCAAACACACATTTTGGGTATTAGCGTTTATTCTCTGTAGTGTAAAAAGAGAATGTAGGGCTGCTGACAGATTCCAGTATAAAAGATTGATAATAGAGTCTTAACAAATTGCTGGGGCTGATGTGCCACTCTAACTTTATAAACCTGAATTTCCCTGAAAAAAAATTTAACTAACAGTATAAAACTTCACGTGCCGCTTTGTCGTTGTTGGTTTTAATTATTACAGCAATCAGTAGCTCTCAAGCTATTTCCCCCATCATCCTGCAGCTGTCCAGAATAGCCAGCTGTTCTTGTAGGTGGACCAAATTCTAATCTCTAGTAAGGCTTCCACCCGGACTGGTGTGCTTACCTACCATTTCTTTCTTAGGAGCCCACTTTGAAATGGAATTCTTTTCTAAACAGAAGTTCCATACACTGAGTTTTATCTATTTATAATTTGAAAGTGTGGGACTGACAACTTTGAACTTAGATGACATTAAATTCTTTGGAGGGAGAGGGCAAATTTTAAGGGCATTTACGTGATGATTTGGAAAGAAAGCCCAAACAGATTCTTTTGGAATGTTAAATTTGGGGCATTACCATTTCATACTAATTACTTTTTACCAACAATCTGATGGGAAAAATGTGCATTTGGGTTTAAAATAAATTCTGTTAGTATATGGTGCTATTCTATTTTATCCAAGGATACCTTCAAGTAACAGAATTACTTCTTTGCTCTGGCATGTTGCTTATAGTTCCTCCAATGTTATTACCTCATAGCTCTGGTTTCCATGGGAGGGGACAATATGTTTTTCATATATAAAATCTGGTTTACTCATCTCAAGCCATTAGTACCTATGTCAAAACTTCTCATTATTAGTAAATTTCGTCTTATATATGAATCATACGGGGGAAGGCCATTCCAATTGATCTATCAATGAATGGGGAAAGATTTTGCTACTTGGTAATAATATATAAGACAATGATTATGTTATTTACAAACATACATAACCAAAGAGGTCTGTTATTCTAGCCTGTGTTTTCCTTTGTGAATGAGCCTCAGCATTCGAATATGTTGACAGTATTGTCTTCAGGTGTTACTTGCTGGCATGTCATTCTGTTGTGATGTTTCTGTTATCTGATGTATGCATGTTCGTGTACTGTCTAAGTAGATTTTAACTTCCTTGAAAATAGATGTGTGTCTTCTGTGAAATGATAGTTGACTTAATTTCTCTTTCTCTTTTAGTTTTTCCAACATTAAATAAGGAACATGGGAATTAAAGAAGCTTTCTCTCATTTTAAAAAGTCTATTGCTTAGACAAGTTGCAAAATTTGTGCAGAATAAAACTACTATAAAATTTGTGCAGCAATGGATAGCCTGTAAAGCAGGGGTCCCAGCACCCAGGCCACGGATCACTAGTGGTCTGTTGCCTGTTAGGAACTGGGCTGCACAGCAGAAGGTAAGCGGAGGTGAGCGAGCATTACCACTTCAGCTCCACCTCCTGTCATATCAGCACTGGCGTGAGATTCTCATAGGAGCGTGAACCCTATTGTGAACTGCACATGCCAGGGATCTAGGTCACTTGCCCAAAGAGAATCTAATGCATGATGATCTATCACTGTCTCCCATCACCCCCAGATGGGACATCTAGTTTTCCTGCAGGAAAACAAGCTCAGGGCTCCCACGGATTCTATACTATGCTGAGTTGTATAATTATTTCATTATTACAATGTGCTAATAATAGTAATAAAATGCACAATACATTCAATACGCTTAAGTCATCCCAACCCCCCACCTGCCGCCAGTCCATAGAAAAATTGTCTTCCATGAAACCAGTCCCTGGTGCCCAAAAGGTTAGGGACCACTGTTGTAGAGCTTTATAGTATGAATGTACATATTAATAATTTTTTTTTTTTTTGAGACAGAGTCTTGCTCTGTTGCCCAGCCTGAAGTGCAGTGGCGCGATCGTGGCTCACTGCAAGCTCCGCCTCCCAGGTTCATGCCATTCTCCTGCCTCAGCCTCCTGAGTAGCTGGGACTACAGGTGCCCGCCACCATGCCTGGCTAATTTTTTGTATTTTAATACAGACAGGGTTTCACCATGTTAGCCAGGATGGTCTCAATCTCCTGACCTCATGATCCACCCGCCTTGGCCTCCCAAAGTGATAATTTTTTTAAATTCTTGAAACAAGTGATTAAAAAAATACATATATTTTCCTCACATCAGGAGTTCATTTAAGTTTTTATCACCTGGATTCTTCTTAACATGAGTGGGAGTGATATGAAGTCAATGCATGTACATAACATATAAGGGTGATTGTGGCTCGGCTTTTTTCATATCATTTTTCAGTTCAGAAAAATGTTGGAAGTCTGAGGGGATACAGATCTTTGCTGAATTTCTGCCTTTCCTTTAAAAGGAAAACTTATAGGAGAAAAAAAGATTTAACACTTTGCCTACTGTGTACTTTAACAAAAATGAAGATTTTGATTTTGCTTAGAATTCTTTCTTTTCAGGAACTTTCAAAGGATATTACTTCAACTTCTTGCATAGCAGTACAGCAATAAACATTTCATTTATCATTTTCTTTTCTTTTCTTTTCTTTCTTTCTTTCTTTTTTTCTTTTTTTTTTTTGTGATGGAGTTTCACTCTTATTGCCCAGACTGGAGTGCAATTTTGTGATCTCGGCTCACTGCAACACCTGTCTCCCGGGTTCAAGTGATTCTCCTGCCTCAGCCTCCCAAGTAGCTGGGATTACAGGTGCACACCACCATGCCTGGCTAATTTTTTTATTTTTAGTAGAGACAGGGTTTCGTCATATTGGCCAGGCTGGTCTCGAACTCCTAACCTCAGGTGATCCACCCACCTTGGCCTCCCAAAGTGCTGGGATTACTGACGTGAGCCACCGCATCCTGCCTCATTTATCATTTTCTTTTAAGGTTTTATTTTTTTAGTCTTTGTTTCGACAAGCTTATGTGGATTTTTTTTTTTTTTTTGAGACAGGGTCTTGCTGTGTTGCCCAGGCTGGAGTGCAGTGGCAGGATCATAGCTCACTGCAGCCCCAACCTCCTGGGCTGAAGCAGTCCTCTCATCTCAGCCTCCCAAATGGCTGGGACTACAGGCATGTGGCATCATAAATTTTTCAATTTTTTGTAGAGACGGAGTCTCCCTTTGTTGCCTAGGATGGTCTCGAACTCTTGGGCTCAAGTGAGCCTCCTAGATTAAGTCTTACTGCTTTGCCTTTAAGCGTATATTGTTGGCTGAGGAAATACCTCAGACTTTTCTTGTACGGATCAAAAGTTATAGTATTGGTTAAAAAAAAATCAAAGACAGAATGTTTTTCTACCGTATCTACTTAGTTCCTGGCTTCAAAGTGGGTAATCACAAATTATTCATTTAATAACACCCAGCAGATGTTTATTGAGCATTTGTTATATGCCAGGTGTGCTGAGCCCAGTACTCAAGCTCCACGAATTTATGGATTATAAAAAAGGCAGATGTAAACAAATTGCATATAGTAGATGAGGGTTTCCAGAGAGGTGTGCCCAAGAGAGCAGGTGAGAGGGCTGGGCAGGGTGGCTCATACCTGTAATCCCAGCACTTTGGGAGGCCAAAGTGGGTGGATCACTAGAGATCAGGAGTTTGAGACCAGACTGGCCAACATGGTGAAACCTTGTCTCTACTAAAAATACAAAAAAATCATCCAGGCGTGGTGGTGGGCACCTGTAATCCCAGCTACTTGGGAGGCAGGCAGAAGAATCGCTTGAATGCAGGAGGTGGAGGTTGCAGTGAGCCGAGATTGCGTCATTGCACTCCAGCCAGGGCAACAAGAGTGAAACTCCATCTCAAATAAAAAAAATAAAAAATAAAAAATAAATAAATAAAATAAGCAGGTGAGAGGAGGTGTGATAAAAGATAAAGCAGATGAGGGAGGGGGTCATTTATTCTCAAGAAATATTAATCAAACACTATTTTCCAAGCACTGTTTAAGGCACTGGGGCTATAGGAGTGAACAGAGCAGTGCTGCGTCCTCTGAGAGCGGGAGACAGATATCTGTGATCCTGCCCAGCACTCATGCCTGTGTGTTAATTAGGTAGGGGAGAGGGGGGATCTACGAGGTAGTGATATTTGCAGAGGGACCAGAGTGAAGTGAGGGGTCAGGCACCAGGAGCAGCCCTGCTAGAATGTGCACTGCCTTCATATACTTCAGACTCCTCTTGAAAGAAAGGAAATAACATTTCGAAGTGAGGAAGAGAAATGGCATAGTATAAACAGAAATAAGATGATATGTCTGGGATCTTGATACTTTATGTCACTATTAGTCACCCGGCCTTCATCAGTAAGGGCTGTTTCCCAAGCCTGGGCTGAGATACTCTTTTAGGGGAAATAGCCCGTCTTCCCCCAACCACCTGTTGCCCTTGGTCAGCTGCAGCATCCCTGCCGGGGACCATGCATAGCTAGGCCATCAGGAGGCCAATGGTGGGGGACAGCTGCCTGGGGAACACCGGGCCACAGATAAGTTTCCCCACCCAAGACCTGACCCCAGCGCCTCCTAAACAGCAGTCTGCAGCCCCGTGGCTTCCCTGCTCCCGCAGGAGAAGCCACACAAGTCTTAACAAAGGGGAGTCCCCTTCTGGAAAAGAATAAATCTGACCTCAAATTAAACCCGGAGTTTTAATATAAAAAAATGCTCATGATTAGGTGTTTACAGCATCTAATCTTCAACAATTAAAAGAAAAATGTGTGGGTGGGGTAAAAAATAGCAACACCCACACTCTGAAGTTTTTGAGAAAAACAGGAAACTAGTCTTTTTTAACCAGTGATGCCCAGAACTGGTTATTGCAAAGAGGGTTGTTTTTCTAATGCAGTGTGGTCAGCACAGCTGCACCCGAAGTAGAATTCTGCTCATGATGCAGCCGTCTGTGGATTTCTTTAGCTGACAAACCTATAGACAGGCAGGCATAATTATCAGTTCTAACCTGGTCATTATGGCCGGATGGTGCTTGGAAAACAATTTGCACAAGTCCTGAAACCCCATGAGAACATACAAAATAAGAGCATTTGGCGAATATGCAGTTATTTCCGGGAGTTGTGAATGACTTAGATCTAGGGGCTATACAATAGCTTATTGTAGAAGAACTGTTTGAATTCTCTTTTTATTTGGATTTTTTTTTTTAAGTTGACAGACATCTGATGGCAAATGACTTTTTTTTTTTTTTCTAATTTGCTCATGAACTCAAGCTTCATTTTCTAACAGTGTTTTAGATGTTTTTACCTTTTTGTTTTTGGTATTTGCTGGTTGGTGACGATGAAGTCATGATTTTAAAATTGGGGTTACAGAGATGTTGTTTCCTGGCCACAGAGTCTCACAAATGCACTATCACCACTACATTTCTGAACAACATGAGAAAAATGATCACAGAGGAGACCATTTGGGCAACACCTGACTAGATTTTTGTCCTTTTGAATAATGTAGAATGCGTTAGAACCCACTTGAAGTACAGTAATCCCCTTTATCTGCATTGTACCTTACACGGAAGACCAGGTTGGTCTCAGACCAGTCACTGAGGTTTCCCCTCCACTTCCTGCTGTGGGCTCAGTGTCTTTGGGGAGCCCCTGCTAACCAGAACTCTCCCTCACAGGTCATTTCTTTGTGTCATCTTTCTAAGGATAAAAAGGGGCATTAGACTTTTGAAAGTTGAGTAATATAACCTAGATTTCATTGATGATTGCATTTTATAGTCTCCAAGCCAAGCATTTGGTTTGTGCATTGAAGGCTTTACGCTTGTCTGTTTGTATCAGACTTTACAGTTATCTCTTTAATAAGTAAATTACTCACGCTTCTCTTTTGTGAAGCTTGTTTTCAGTGCTTGATCCAGGCAGTGTGCCTGGGCTTAGCAAGGCCCCCTCTCCAGCTGACTGCTGAAGCAGTTCCAGAAAAGGTAGCCATTACTGCTATTGATTTCTGTAGCACATCGGTCATATTAGAATTATTTGCAGTGAGAGGGGAGTAAACTTCTTGCATATGCCTTTTAGTTTCACCCCCAATGTACTGTACATTGAAGTCTTCAGTATCTTTGAGTCTTCAGTATCTTGGGGGCAGTGACCAAAGCGAGTCAAAGGAGATTCTTTTCACTGTTTTCTGTGAGAATGGTTTGGGGAGAATCCTAGATGTTAAAGTGGTGCATGCAGTAGGTGGAACTGGGAGACCTTTTTTTTTTTTTTTTTTTTTTTTTAACCCCTTGCTGTCTGTTTTTTAGTGAAGAGTGATGCAGTTACCTGCCATTTCCCCCTTACCAGGATGTGGTAAAAAGTAATGAGATAATGGTTGTTAAGTGCTGTCAAATACTGAAGACAGATATTTTATAAAGTGCAAGCCTTTACTGAAAACAAACAAACCGAAAAACAACAAAACCAGCAAACAAGCATAATTTATCAGAAGGTCTCAAATTTCAGACACATTAAAATTCTGTTGTTTCATTTGGGAAAACATAGCCCTGTGAGGTTGTGATAATGTTGAAAAGGCAGTAATAAGAAATGCATTTTATTACTTTCACTTCTTATATATGCCTCCACTATAATGTATTTTTAATAAGTTTGCATACTCAGATTTTAGAAATCTGTGTATACAAATATAATTTTACACTTTCATACTGGTAAAGCCTGAGTCTACCTTTGACACTCTTCCTTTTAAATGGCTCACTTGAGCATATGAACAGAACCTCAGCATAGAAAACTCAGTAGGGAGACTCAGGAAAACAGATTCCTTTCTTACTGTAGATCCATGAACAAAACCTCTCTCAGTAGATAATTCAGTATAGTTGAGAGGTTCCCCAGAACTAATTTGGGTTTCTACCACATGGTTATAAGTACATAAAGTATTTGCCCATTACAATTAAAGGCTCCTTAAATTCATACTGTTTGTGCCCATTTTGTTTTTGTTTGTGATTTTTGTTATAATACAGAGACAGTTTAAAACGTACTGTACTCTTCTTCTTCTGTCCTTCCTAATGAAAAGATGGTGCTCTGGGGATGATGGTTATCTGTACAGAAGATTGTGGCAGAAGAGGCCAGTGTGGAATGATTAGTCCTTTCCCTGCTGTGCACACACAAAGATTGGTCCTTCATTCTCACAGTCAGCATTTCTCATGTGGCCTTCATTCAGCTCAATGGAGGCTTCGCCTATCAAGCTTGGGGCCAACTTTCGCCTTTGTTTAGAAAAGTTGCTCTTGTGGGTGTACTACCACGTGGGTGATTCATCTGTTGTAGCCCACAGACACTCCATGTGATTAGGACCCTTAGGGAAGCAGGGTTCCACAGGCTCACTCTTACCTACTTTCTTTGGAGCTGATTCCCTTCTCTTTACCTTTTGGGAAGAAAACCAGCATGATGGTGAGAACTGAAAGTGAAGTTGGAGATGACTAAGCCAAACTTTTTCTGCTTTTAGTTGAGGAAAAAAAGGACCAGAAAGAAATTACTTAACGTTCCTTGCCCTGGTCATGGAGTCATTTGTGGTGGAGTGGACCTGAAAGCTGTGCCTGCTTTCATTCTTTTTCCTACATCTGGCCTAGTAGGACTTTTCCCGAGGGGAGATTATTGCTTTAATACTGGGTGGCTGCGAGCATTTCAGGAACGTGTGCATGTTCCTGGGTTGTCATTTGATGCTTGGGGAGGAATACAACTGCTGTTTATGGAAAAGCTTGAGAAGCAGGATGTGGCATTGGTGGCAGGGTTCACATCCACAGGGGATTTTGTGCAGTGCCTTCCCTGGAAAACTTCAGTTACATTCAGGTGACTAAGTTCATACCATGCCGTTTCTGCCAGCCTCCCAAAGTTTGGCTGTCTTGATTGGACATCTTCAATTAAAAAACAAATGTCACACTTTGTAATTCTGAAGAATACTATGGGTTTTTTTGTAGAATTTCTCTTGGTTGAGCAGATCTTCACGATGAAGTTTGAGTAACAGTCTACAGGATTTTTGTTATAATCACTTGCTTAAACACCAGGAGCACAGTAACATGTACCAGAAAGTTACTGCAGCAGGGTTATAATGTTACCGGTTTTCTTAACTCTAGCATGGTTTGACACTTGGGGCCAGATAAGTCTTTGTTGTGGGCAACTATCCTGTGCATTGTAGAATACTTACCAGCATCCCTGGCCTCTACCCACCAGGGTACAATAGCACACCCCTTCCCACTCCCAGTCTTGGCAACCAGAAAGAACTCCCAGATATTGCCTAGTGTCCCTTAAGGGGCAGAATCACCCTAATTGAGAACCACCACAGACTAACAATAAATCTGAGGGGGATTGCACAGCCACCAGCCTGAACCAGGTTTTTATGAACGACACAGAGCTTGAATTTAAGAAACCAGAGTAAGAAACAAAGACCGAACATTACGTGACTAAACAGTGATTATTTCCAGTTAGTGACGGAGTGAATGGCAACCCCAACCAGGGAATTCCCCGGTTGACTTGTGGTCGGAATTCCCTTCTCTTCCTCAATTCTCTTGCCCTCAATTCTAGGACACTCCCTTTTCAAAGGCTGCTCTAGCTTCTGATTCACTTATTTTCCCTGCCCTCTTTTCTCCTCCACTCTTCTGCCATCTCTGTTGCTACCAATGCAACAGAGACCACTACCTGTTGCTACCTGGATCACCACTGCTGCCCTGACAAAAGACAAGAACTACTGAGATTCTTCCTACTGATGCCCCTGGCCCATCTGTGTCTTCCTATTCTTACTTTGTTATTTACCCGTTAGAGTTTCACTTAGACTTTTATGGTCCCTGTAGGAAAAGGCAGTTTCATATCCTATTGACTCAATTTCTCAGTGTGACTATTTGACAAGAAGCTATGCCATCTAAGGCGGGTAGGTTCTATGTCGCTCTTATTACATTGCATTAGGCAAATTCTAAATCAGGTTATACAGGCTTTTGAAGGGTGGCCTGGCATGCCAACCAGTATTTATGACACTGGTTCTAGAGGGAAACACATTCCAAATTTCAAATAGTAAGCTTAAAAGTGAACTGTTAGAATATGATTCATTTTAAGTAGGAACTATTCTGGGAGCCAGAAGAACAGGTGCTAGCACCTGTTACAAGTGAGTTCTTGTGGAAACCACAGGAAGACCCTCTGGATAGCCAGCTTAGAGTCCCCCCTCTACTGGGAGTGTAACTTCTCACACTAAGCCCCAAGCTCAGAGGGCAGACAAGCTGGATTAGTTAGAGTTTGCTTCTCTGATGTGGAAAAAAATAGGTATCTGGTAATTTCCTTGGATTCCTTTTGGACATGATATTGTCTACAAATCTGTGCCAAATGAACTTAGTCTGCCAAGAGAGGAAAATAAAAATACCTTGATCCATGGATCTAGCTACCAACTGAAGGAAGTCAATAAGAAAATAACTGGAATCTTAGCAGATTCTAGAAAAAGTAAGAAAAGAGGTATATGTTGTACAAGTATGCAATTAAACTAAGAGGAGTTTAGAGTAATTCAAAGATAAGCACAAAAATACCTCACTTTCTGCATCAAATGACAAACATTTATATCAAATTTTTCAAAGGTAGGAATGTTTATCGTTTTAGACTAAGAAGGATACAACACAGAAGACTCTAAGACCTAAAGGGTTTTCCAATTCTGAGTATCTTATGTATTTTTCCCCTCTTACTCTAAATTTGTCAAACTGCACAAATTGATTCATTAGATTAAGTGATAAATCTACCTAAGCTAGAATGTGACAGTGGTGGGCCAGTGACTTCTTTGGAGAAGTCTTTAAAAAAATCTATGCTGATGAGTTTTGAAACTGGGTTCAGGGTGTCCTGAGACATCTGGGAGTTGTTGAAATGAAGTGTATCTGTGGTGGATTTAGGAATTACTCTATATTTCAGATCATGATAGGAGGGATACTTAGCTCCCAAGTTTTAAAGAATTTAGAAGAGTGCTGCCTTTCTCAAATATTGTTATATAATTGATTACACAGCATGCCTTTTGTTTTGTGGTCTACACATTAACTTCTGTTTTCAATGTCTGATCTTCACTAGCCCCTGAGTTCCGTGAAGACAAGTATCATGGCTTATGGGAATGCACAATTGTTTGTTGAATGAATAATTGAATAAATGAGAGGAAAAAGAGTTTATCGTGAGCATTTTATTTAAAAAAAAAGCAGAATGCTACTTCTTGATAGAAAAATTAAATAAAGTCATTTCCCAATAATAAAGTTAAAATTTAAAATAATATCATGTATTGAAGTTTTAAATTTTGGGGGGAAATCTGTAGTTTTAAGAAGGGAGAAATAGACTATACTTTCTAAAGATAGAAAGCATGGCAGGCCCTCCAAAATTAACCTAGTGGAACATGGTATGTAAAGTCTCCCAAACCCATCAATTTTAGCCTAACTTTATAGTAATAAACACTTTTTATTGCCAAAGTAAATTAGGACAATGATCTGGGTAAAATAATACTCTTGAGCCAGATAAGAAAGACTTTGATTTTGTTGCCAAATTTAAAGCAATGACCTTCGTTCTAAGTGTGAAAGCATTATATCATTGTTGTATAAAGACATGAGTGAACCCCACTGAAACTCTTCCACCATGGGGTTCTGTCATACCAGCTCAAATAGTGAGTAATCAGGAATGGTTCGATACATTAAACATTCTTTTGGCATGGTGATCCTTTTGTCAGATCAGAATTATTATGACTAGAACTGAAAATTGGGTGCCAGTCATGGCAGGATATTTAGATTTCTTCAACCCATGAATCTCTTTATATTGCCACTGTGTCTATTTTCAAGAGGGATGTTTCAGAGTCAGGCTTAAAATATTAAAAAAAACTCTCTCCAGCACTTATGGTGAGGCTATAGACAAGTTCCTGAACTTTTTGGGACCTCAGATCCTCTGTAAGCTGGAGTAATAATTGTACCTGCCTCATAAAAGATTAAATGTGAAAATACTCAGTAAATGTTGCTTATTTTTTATTTTTCTCTGTGATGATTGTTTCAAACTCCATTACCGTTTCTAGACCTTTCATTTCCTTAAAGCTTTCAATAGTCAACCCAAACTTTTAACATTCCTCTTTGTGGAGATCACAGCAGCTTAATGAGTCTAGTTTGCCAAAACAATCTGCTACATCTTATAGAGAAACTAAATCATGCTTGTGGTATATGTGTGTGTCTGTATATAAAAGAGCCTCAACCCTGAGTCTTACCACAGTGAGAGCAGGTGGACCCCACTCTTGGCTACGAGCCAAATCCTATTACCAGGACTTATTGATTCCAGGCCAGCTACAGTTGCTTCCTCTTGTTGTTGTTGCTTTTCCTTCTCACCTCTTAAGGGAGTTGGAAAACTCTAAATTCAACTTATGAAAGAATATGAAAGTGCTTCTATTATTTGTATATTTCCCAGAAACTAACCTTATAGAAGTCATTTTCTAAGTTATAAAGAAACAGTTTTTTTTCCTGAATTTTTCATCACATGAATAAAACTGGGTTTTCCGTTATGATCATACAACACAAACCACAAGACTGTAAAACTAACATTTTTCAGCTGGGTTTCTTGTTTACTGTTTTCAAAGTGACTGTTTTCTTGTCCTGCGACAGTGTTCAGGGTGAGAACCCCGGTGAGGTATGATGCCAGCTGAAGCAAGATAAGTTAGTCATTATGTGCTAGGAGTGTGAGCAGCCAGTGAGCAGCCTGAGAATTCTTTCAGGGAGCTTCTTCAGAAATTGTCTCGGTGGCCTTACTGGTAACTTGTAATTGCCAGACTTAGGAATTCCCTCCCATCTAGATGTCTGAATAAAATGTTTAACAGTTTCTCAAACAGAGTAGTTTGGGCAGTCTTTATCGTAATCATTTTCTGTCTTGCACAATTTAAACTTAGTTTTGATATTTTTCAGTGGAAGTTGTTATTATTGTATTGATTTTAAATCTAGTTTCACAATAAGGGATTTCAGTGGATGATCCGTAAAGCTTTGTTCAGCTTGAAAATTATATGGTCAAAGTTTACCTTTTAGTAGTTTCATTTTCAACATGTCTCCACAGTGTTATGCGATTCCTTATTGATTTATCTGATAGAAGAACAGCATATTCCTTCAATTAAAGACTCCCCAGATCATTAAATCATCATTAGTAGTCAATTGCTAAGAATTTGAAGTTTTATATTAACACAATCAAGTCATAATTATCTCTCCACTGTGGCCAAAATTTAATCCAGTAAAATATTGTTAGGGCATTGTACTTTTTTTCAGGGCCATAGCTGTTAAAGGTCTCTCAACTAGAAAAATTTAAATATGCTCCAGTCCCTTCCATCTTGAAAACAAACAATAAAACCAATAATCCTGATGGCTTTTCTAGCTACTACTTTACCTGTCTTGACCGTTCCACAGTTTTGACCACCTGCTTTCGCAAGGAACATCTCTAACTTCTGAATTTTGAAATTAAGTGACTTATTTTGGGTCTTTGACTTATTTGACCTGATTTGTGTCTGACTCTGTTTATCATTTAATTTTTTCTCTACTTGGTTCTGTGATGCTGTGGCCTAGTAGGCCTGTCTGTTCTCTACCCCTTCACACACTTTCTAGTCTTTGAGGCTTTTCCCAAAGTTCAACCCTTAAGCTACTCTCTGTTGCTTTTCAGACTGTTTTACAGAAGCCCTAGCCCACTCTAGGCCAGACACGGTGGCTCATACCTGTAAACCCAGCACTGTGGGAGGCCAAGGCAGGCAGATCACTTGAGCCCAGGAGTTTGAGACCAGCCTGGGCGACATAGGGAAACCCTGTCTCTACAAAAAAATGCAAAAACATTAGCCAGGTGTGGCAGCACACACCTGTGGTCCCAGCTACTCAAGAGGCTGAGGCGGGAGGATGGTTTAAGCCTGGGCGGTCAAGGCTGCAGTGAGCCTTGATCGTGCCACTGCACTACCGCCTGGGTGACAGAGCAAGACCCTGTCTCAAAAAAAAAAAAAAAAAAAAAAAAAAAAGGCCGGGCGCAGTGGCTCAAGCCTGTAATCCCAGCACTTTGGGAGGCCAAGACGGGCGGATCACAAGGTCAGGAGATCGAGACCATCCTGGCTAACATGGTGAAACCCCGTCTCTACTAAAAAATACAAAAAACTAGCTGGGCGAGTTGGCAGGCACCTGTAGTCCCAGCTACTCGGGAGGCTGAGGCAGGAGAATGGCGTGAACCCGGGAGGCAGAACTTGCAGTGAGCTGAGATCCGGCCACTGCACTCCAGCCTGGGTGACAGAGCGAGACTCCGTCTCAAAAAAAGAAAAAAAAAAAAAAAGAATCACTCTAGCTGCTAATGATGCTAATAGTCTTCCATACTAGTTTTTCAGTTCACATATTGCCATGGATTCTACATCTATACATCCAAATGTCTACTTGGACATTTCTACCCAGTTGTTTCTAAGGCACCTCAAACTTAGTTTGCTCTAAAACCGAATATATTTCCTCTCAGACTTGGTTTTCCTCTTTTCCATCTCACAAATGTCTACTGATTACTGAAGATCCACTTCAAGTGTCTCCACTCTCACAGCTTCCTTAATAACTACTCCTCTTTCCTATGGACCCTATGGTAATTTGTACCACAGCACTTTTCCTACTTCTGCCAAGCCCGGTATTCTTTAAGATCATAAAACACATTTGTGTACCTTTGCATGCAGCCCAGTGCCTGGTGTGTGATAGGTGCATGGTAAATGATTGTTGAATAGGTTAACAGATGACATAAATAGCAAATTATAGATATTGAAATAGGAAAAAATATATTTCATCTGGTAGAAAAGTGTATAAGTGGTTAGATATTAAAAAGATACTTTTTAGGCTTTTATGGAAAATAAAACGATCAGTCTTAGTGATTAGATGTAGTCTCTGGGACCTCAGAAGTAAAGAGAAGCCTCTAGTTCCTTTCATAGACTTGGGGTTGAACTGCTGCTTTCACTTGATTAAATAGAGATCAGTTCATGGAATGGCAGCAGCAGTTATTTGGGTGACTTTTCCAGCTATTTCAGAAGCATCAGAATGGACAGAGCAGAGCCCAACTATTTGTTTCAGATTTTTTTTTTTTTTTTTTTTTGAGACAGCATCTGGATCTGTTGCCCAGGCTGGAGTGCAGTGGCACAATCACAGCTCACTGCAATCTATACTTCCCGGATGCAAGCAGTCCTTCCACCTCGGCCACCTGAGTAGCTGGGACTGCAGGTGCACCATGCCCAGTTAAATGTTTTTTAAATTTTTATTTTTTAGAGACAGAGTCTCACTACGTTGCTCAGGCTGGTCTTGATCTCCTGGACTCAGACAGTCTTCCCACCTTGGTTTCCCAAAGTGCCGAGATTACAGATGTGAGCTACCATGCCCAGCCTTTAAGAAAATATTCAGGTGCAATTGTTGCCTAAACATACTTCCTCCCTATTTCTTCTACACTTCCAAATACAGCTATGTGTGTCAGGAAAAGAGGATATGAATGCTTTCATTTACTTAAGCAGTAAAAAATAATGATTTCATTTACAGAAGTGATACCTCCCCCCACCCCACATCTACAGATAAGACTGTATTTGTGTGCTAATCATACCCACTTAAAGTTACCTCTAAATCCACTAATATTAAGTTCATCCGTGGTGCAGTAGCTTCATCACAGTTCATTGACGTTACCATTAGAAAAAGTCTGTTATTAGAATCCTTATGTTGTTAGGATTAGCCTAACTAAATGGAACAGGTATCTGGTTACCATGGGATAATCCTTTGTTAATGTTAAATATAAGAAGTCTTAGCAGTGAAGACTCATTTGTGACAGTCCTATATTTAGGATTAAGTTCTCTGCACTGTGATGCTGAACCATTGCAGAATTATGTTATATAACTGTGTTTCCTTTTGGCTTTCATAAAAATAAGAAACATGTTTCCTGAGGTCATCTAACATTGAGCAAAAATGTTAAATACATGAATAAAAATTCCATTTGGCTTTTTAAAATATTGGTAGACTTCACATAGATTTGTAGTCTTGATATATTTTGGAGTCTTATACGGGTTCGGTAGTCTTTCATGAAGAACAACAAACAAAACATCCTGTTTTTATAATATTCAGCACAAATCCCAGTGGAATTATTACAGAAATAGCTGAAGTTCTTCCTATATCAGTTACCAGTTGTTTAATTTTCATTATTTATTATTACTCTTCAAAGTCATTTTTCAAAGTGTGACTATAACAAAATTGATTTTGTCATCAGGCACTGAAGTCCTGCTAAGTGTTAATTGCCCAGGGTTTTTATAAGGAAGTTGGAGATAACTCAAGGCGCACTACTATAGCAGTAGTGACCATTTTAAATCACAAATATGTGTAAAACTCTTAAACTCTTTTTAGTCTTTTTTTTTTTTCTAACATTTCATGGCTTCATATTTCGGAGACTTAGTGGTATTACTTTAAGTGTTTGCTTATGTTAAAATAAGAGAAAACTGAATAGAAAAGATATTTTTAAAGGGTTATAATATGGCTTTAGGACTGATGAAAGAGCCAGAACGATGATTTGGAAGCTGAAAATAGCTCTGTGTTTTATGCAATCAAGTAAAACTCTGTACCCTGGCATTCCCTGCACCAGATTAGCGAGGAGTTGGAAGTGATTCCGCCCCCGACATGCCATTATGGATGACACGCTGGGCTATGACAAACTGCTGGCTTAATGGAGCATGTGCTGCTGGGAGTATAACCCTGAGGTACAGGGTGGATTAGAGTTGAGTGATCTCAACTCAAATTCATTTCCTCTGAAAGGAAAACTGACCAACCCTCTCTGTTCTAATGAGCATGTTTGCAGCATGGCTTCGCAAAGCGGGGCCAGTCGCTTCAGTGGCAGAAGTTCACCATATTTCTGTTTGGTGCCAGCTTTACCTACATAGGCTTCACAGCACCTCATCCTGGTCCTTAAGAATTGCAGATTAAGACCACAGAACAGAAGGAGATGGATATTTCTTTTACACTCTTACAGGTTTTTTTTTTTTCCTTAGTTTGTTTTCGATGTGTTGTTTTGCAAAATGCTGTGAAGTAAGTGAGGACCTAAGATGATTCCTGAACTATTTCTGTTGAGCAAGTGGGTAAACCTCTCCTGGCAGAAGAACCAGAACCTCATCAGCCCAAGAGGCTGAGTCATCTTTGTAACTGAGAGGTTCATGCCTCACCTTACGTTCTTGGTACCTAAAATGGGACTGTATGATGTGCCCTGTGAAATCAATAAAACTGTCAGGTTATAATTAATGTGTGGTGCTACTCTAATTAAACAGAATTGATGGGAAATATCTGGGAGGATAGTAGCAATGGAACAATGATGTATGCATTTAAATGATCTTAATTACTCCTTAGACTTAATATCCTATTAAGGGGACTGGGAGAATGTCACATCTCACTTAGCTGTATTGTGTTAGACAGTGGCCACTGGCTGGGAAGGACCAGAGTGCATTAAGCTTGCATTGTGGTGTCTGCCTTTGCAGACAGAAAGTTTGGGAATGTATATTCTTTTCTTTTTTCTTTTTTTTTTCTTCAAAGGAAATTAAATCACAGTCCTGACAGGAGAGGGTAAAATCTCTGAGAAGACCTCCCCAGTGCATGGAATTTACAGACTCTACCACGTCCCAGTTTGCTATTGTCCTAAGGCAACACACTCCCCTGCCGCTCTCAGGCGTCTTTGGCGGCTGGCCAGCCTCCCAGGGCCTCTGGCTTTGATGTGTGGTGCAGGCTGTCCTCAGGCCAGGCTGTGTTGTTGCCGTGGCCTGGACTTCACTCACACTGGATGCCAGGAGGGATGTCCTGTCTGCAATATACATTTCGACAGCCTGACAGTCCTAGTGATCCTCCTGCGGCAGGGGGAGCCTGCCTTTGTCTCAGCCACAAGTGGCTGCCCCCAGTCGCTTAGCTTTGCTGTGCTCTCTTTTGCTGTCTGCGGAAGACAAGTTTGCACCCAGCCTGTTGTCCGGGGGAGGGCCTCTCTTCCTGGGGAAGACAGCAGCTCTGCCAGGGAGCTGTCAATCTGAAAAGCCTCCTTGGCAGGGCTCTGGGGAACCGATCCGGCGAGTTGAACAGCTTCCTCTGGGGACACTGCATCGACCTTCATTCGATCTAAGCCTGGCAGCCCGGTTAGTGAGGACATCAATTCTGGCTCAGGAAATCTGCCTTAACTGAACCTTTGTTTCCACTATAGTCCCAGACTTATAGTTAGAAGTCTGTGCTGTTACAAATTTAACTCTGTAACTTCTGGTGATATCCATGTATAATTCTAAAAGCAGGTGACATATAAACACAGATGATTATAGTGATAGGTACCAAGGAGGAAAAAATGGGACTATGCCTTATAATTAGTCAAAAGACATACATATATATACACACACACACACTTTGAAGAGAGAAAGAGAGAGAGGGAGGGAGAGAGAACTTATTGTTGATTAATTGTTTTCAGAAGAGCCACTTCAATTCCAATAAGAATACCTCAGCGTACTGAAAGTAAAACATATCTGCTTCTAGTGTCTATGACACACCTTGCACTGTGCCTTAATAGGATTACTAATGTTTCCCACAGAGGAGGAAGTCTGGCTTCTATTCTTGCAAAACCCCTCCCTCAAATATATCTCTTCACCAACAGTTCTTTGTGTTAAGTTTCACGATGTCCCAGGATTTTTGTTTTTGTTGTTTTCATAATGTAAATTTTTTCATAATGAGAACACATTACACTTTTGACAACCTAGCATGAAAAATCTTATCAGCTCTTTTCTGCAGTAGATGCAGTGTGCAGCCTGCAAAGACCCCATGACTGGGTTAGGCAAGGACACCTGAACAGGACCAGGATAGAAAGGGGAAGAGATTTGTAGAAGACACACTTCATAGTCTCACTAGGGTGTGCCTGTTTGCATTCTGTTTATTGTTTTTGCAACCATTCATATCTGTTTATTGTTTTTGCAACCATTCATAGGTGACAGTAATTTAGCATTCTCATATTAATATTTTTTTTCTTGTCACTAGTGAGTGTTTGCATGTGTGTGTGAATTGGATCGACGGGAGGGAACGTGACTCTGTTGGTACATCCTGAATACTAGGATCTTGTTCAGCCCAATTGCAGTGATACAGGTATCTTGTAACATTCAAGCCTTGATGCTTTGAAATAGCAGTTTTGCCATAATTCATTGCCTAAATTCTGACTTCCTTACTAAGAACAGGAAGCATAGTGAAGTTTGGTAGGACAGGAACATACCTCGGACAGTAACTGTGGCTAAACCATAGTCATGGCATTTAACATTAATATGAAACATAAGATTTGTAAGTCTTCCAAATAGCATTTCTTAATGCTTACAATAAGATGACGAATCTGATAGTTCCCAAGACGAAAAGATGGAAATAGAACTCAGTGAGATTGCTGACCTGACTTAGGAGAGCTAAAAGATTAGGTTTCTCTTTCAAATACTTCCCTCTTGCAGCTTGCAGGTACCTTCATCGCTCTGTAATTCTCTTCATTAAAAAAAAAAAAAAAAGTTTAGAGATTGAATGTTTATGTTTGTATTGACCTGTGGAATCCTCGGTTGCTTTTCTGTGGAATCCATTGTGCAATACCTAACATATTGTGGGTTGGTAGGAAAAACTCTTTAAGATTTAAAAAAAAAAACCACGTAAGGTATAATTCATTAATAATTTCATTCTGTTTCTGGATATGTTTTCTTCCCATTGTCAGCCAGTGTGGGAGGAAAGAGAAGAATGGAAGAATATTGCTGGAGTTGAGGGTGTTGTGTGGGTATGTGCCATCTGAAAGTATGTTATAGGAGAAGAAAAGCGTTTATTTTTATAATAAAAGTAAAATGCAAGTACTCGAAGTAACAGAAGATTATTAAATCTATTGTAGTGAGAAGTTATGATTCTAATGCTCTAAAAGTCTTAATCATTAAAGACATATGTTAACCAAAGGCATACATATGCATAAATATATGTACAAAAATGGTAATTTTGTGCTTCCAGGCTCAAACCTAAAATGTCATTCATAACACTATTGCTGCTGCCAATGGAGAAAATTTGCATAAGACTAAGGCAAAACTACCCATTCTTTCCTGTCCTGGAATAGAATTATAATTTCCAAACCGACAAATTTTAAACGAGTCCAGAGTTTCCTTTCACCTGGTTCAAAGTGAATTCTGATTAAAAGCTTCCACTGATATTATCTATAACCACAAAGCAGGCTCACCGTAGCTTTCTCTTGTGGGAACTCTCGGCTCTCCCTTCTAGAATTGCCCTTAGTAGTGGCCTGCTCTTTCTTTCTCCACATCCACCCCTTACCTCAACTTGGGGCTGCTCACGTCCAGCTTGCTCTATGAAGCCATTTGCGACCACTCTAGTCCCTACAAAACTCTTCCTATTCTCAACTCCTATTATCCTTAGAGACTTTTTCATACATTTAGCTTTTATTTTTTTAAAACATGTTTTTTTTCTGTGTTAGCTCAGGTCACAAGTTATGTGCTTTATTATAACAACTGGCACAGGTACCTAGCAAGTGTTCTTAATTGGTTGATGGTGATTTCTGGTGTCTGGCTATTAGGAAACTATTGTTACAGACTACAGTCTTGCTTCTTAAAGTGTAGACCAGCGAACTCATCACCTGGGAACTCTGGGGTTCCACGTAGACTTTTGGAATCAGAACCCATATTTTTAACAAGCTCCCGTGGTGACTCATCTACATGTGAAAATATTATAAAGCACTGCTGAGGAAGGTCCCTCTCTTGGGAAAGGATAGAGGCCCTAGAGACATTCAGCTTTCCCTTCGTGCAAGTGGTTTCCTGTTGTGATTTAGGTATCTGGTTGTAGCAGACAAGGCTCACTCTTACTGTAACTCCAATGTTGTCAGTTTAATCTTTACACAGAATGAATCATGTTTAAATGTGGCCAGGGGGCTCTGTCTGAGGTCACCAGGGCTGTATTTGTATTCTGATTCAAGACAACCACCAGATCCTAATCACTAATATCTCTTTAAATGGCCTTAAAAAAAAAACTTATACTAAGATGCAGAAAGTACGATTTCCTTTTCCTTAGTTACTTTCTTTTTTTTTTTTTTTTTTTTTCACTTAAAGTGCTTACACCCACTCAGCTTGCTATTTTGAACTCTGGGAAAGAAAATTTGTGGGCATCTTGCAGTCTTTCAGGAAATAAGGCTTAAATTAAATATTTGCCACATTTTCTACGTGATTCTTCAGGAAAGTGGAGAAGCACATAACTCCTTCTTTCACTCAACTTGACAAACTTGACACATAGTGTGACTTTCAAAGTGTGGATGGCAAACAGTTTCAGTCCTTATTTGCCTATTTACACACAGACATTCAGGTCTTTTTTTTCCTTCCCATTTTTTCTTTTTGTCCTTTTCTTCCCTTTCAGTACAGTGTCTAGAATTCTTCATGTACCATATCGGTTACGTAAACCATAAGATTCCTTGAGAGTACCTAGCTTTGTGAAATCAAGGAAGATAACACGTGGATTTAGTTAACATGCACAACAAAATTTAGACTATTTTCAGTCAAACTTAGGTTTAACATATTTTATTTATAATTTTAAGTGATTTATATTTCTGCACTTTTTCTCTATCTTTGAATTCAAAACTATTTCACAGACAGCAGAAATAGAGACAATGCTGGGTGGAGGGGAAGGAGGAGGGCTCTAGCTAACCGAAACCATTCAGCTGTGTTTTAAAGGAACTCAGGGCTTTGTCATGTAAATCTTCTAAGGAATAGAATGGTTACATGGGGTATTATTTTGTGGTGGTGTTATTGTTTACACGCAGTTTTAATTTCATTTTGATCAAGGAAATGAAGATACTTTAAGATAGGATTTTAAGTACTCATCTTCTATTTAATCAGCATTTTCTGGCATGTAAAGGAAGTGATTCAGGTAACCTTGTGAGGAATTAACACAATTTAATTGCTAGATATGAAGAATGAAGTATTTCCAAGCAAGTCTAATGGAAATGAGGAAAGACAGAGAATCAGGAGACTTGCAGAATGTGAATGTCTATTGAATATAAAAGTTAAAATGTCGTAGTATGTAGAGATTCATAATAATATGCTATTTTTTTAAACACGGGAAAACAAAATGTTGAAAAGATGCATATATATGTGATTCAACTCAATTTTAATCAGACTCCTAATGGGAATATTCTGAGTGTGACTGAATATGGAGGGCAAATATTACACTTAATTAAATAATATAATCTGGAAAAAATGGGTGAAAATTTCCCACATATACTTGTGCAGAAAAGAAGATATTGATGAATGTTTGAGAAAGGAAAATGAAGAGTAGAATCTAGCTCTACCATGGATTTGAACATACTATGAAACAACAATAATTAAAACTAACACACACACACTAAGTTCATGTGAAAATGCACATGAAAACGACCTCACACAATGCCAGTCACATCATACTGGCAGTCTGAACAAAAGTTCCATTTTAAATATGTGGATCGATGTAACTAAATGGTGAGCCCAGAAATAGACATATGATAATACAATGTAATAAATCTAGCTTATAGAAAGATGTGTGAGGAAGGAAAACTTAGTAAATAGTATTATGGATTATTTGGAATTGGTCAGAACTATTTGAATACGCACCTTATGCTATGGATCTAAATATATGCCAGATATGTTAAATGGTTAAAACAAATTTACAGAAAAAAAGCATAAAATTTAATGTATATTACATAAAGGGTCATTTAAGTTCATAAGAAAAACTAGGACCTAAAAGTAGTCAAATTATATGAGTAGACACATTTTATATTAGAGGTGAAAGACAATAAAATAACTTTTAAATGAGAGAATAATTATAATTATGGTCACCATTAAAATAAAAATGACAACCTTAAGTATCATATTACATTAAATAAGCCTCTGAAAAAAAAATTTCAATTACATGCAATGGTGAGGAAGTTTGGTGAAAGTAGAATGCACATCTATTGCTGGTGGCTTTGTAGATAATTTCAATCTCTTGAAATCAATATGGCCATAAATATGAAGTTCATTATAAACATATTTCTGCCTTTCAATTTGATAATCCTATTTTTTATAATATTCTAAGAAAAAACAGTATTGGTGCTACTGAAAATAAGTGAGAACATTTGAAATGTTGCCACATATAAGAATGATGAAGGAAATAACTTTATGTTAGCTTTATGGAATATCATATGGCTAGTAAAAATGAAAACTGAATTTCATGGAAATAATATACTTATGAAATGTTAAATTAAAACATAAGAATACACAATTATATCTGCATTATGAGGATATCTCTGTGAAAATATGCTTACATGGGGACAAATAATAGATTAAAATTTTTAAAAATGAAAAGAATTGTGTTTGGGTGATGGGATAAATGGTGTCTTTCTGGTTAAAAATGTCATCAATGTTTATAAGGAAAAATAATAAGTTAAGTGTTTATAAGGAAAAATAATGTTCATATAAATAACTAAGAATAGCTGTACTAATTAGCCATAAGGGGAGGGCTTTTCAAGTTTCACTTTGAAACCCTGCAAAATATGTTAAGATGTCTTGGGCATATAACTGTGTCAGGGTATTCTTGGTTTCCCTATTTTAATTGGCCACTTCTTCACTGAGTTTGTGAAGAGACGAGTTGATTGTAACCATGATGAAGGGGGTACTTTGGAGCCTGTGTTATTTGAAGCTTGTTCTCTCTCACTGTGAACTCATTACTGTCCCCTTTTCCTTCCCATGCCAAGCTGATAAGCAGGTTTAACGTAGTTGGTGTTCAGTAAACTTCTGCTAGCTATGATTGAATTTTTGCCTATGAGAGGCACAGTGGCTCTACGATGCAAAGGGGAAAACAGTAGAATGGTACAGGAAAACTGCTTCTAGTTGCATGACCTTGTACAGGTGACCTTCTGGGCTTCAGTTTCATTGTCAATGAAAGGAGAGTGTTTGATAACTATTAAGAGTTATTTACATCTATAGAGACATTATGATTCACAGGCTTACTCCAGAGTGTGGTTTGCTACTCTAGAGCGCTCCTCGAAAAGCTCATTTACTGTGATTAGTATTGCGACAGTATGGTCAATTCAACTGCTCCCTTGGAGTGTCCTGGTGAACTCAGTGAGCATGGTTCCTGTGTACTACTCCCGGTAGACCACTCAGCTAGAGAAAGTCACTCAAGCCCAGCATTGTGTGTACATCTGATTTATTACATGCAAATAACTGAAACAAACCAATTGGTGACAAGCATGATCAAATATTAGCTAATGATAAATTGCTCCATTGTTTAGACCATGTAACATATAACTGAAATACAAAGGTCAGATGTATTTAGATTTTCTAATAGAGCCAAAAAACATTAAGAGTTGATAAGAGCCAAAAAACATTAAGAGTCCCTCCCCCAACCCCCAGTCCCTGCCCAGGTTGGTAAGGCAGGCAATAAAAATAAATTAAAGGTAAGGAAGTTTAGATTCAATGACTTTCATTAAGTTATAAAATTATTTGAGGTGTTGCACTGCTGTGTGGTGTAGCGATTGTAGGCCATTTACCATCGTGTGTTTATTTTCCTTTCATTATATGTGGTTATTTTTAAGGAATTGAACATTTCTAAATAAATGTTATATTGTGGTTTGTTCGCGAGGCTTACTTGTTGTACAGGCAACAGATCTGCTTCTTCTGTGCTAGTCAGTAGCAGTCATTTAGCTGAATCATCCGTATGGGTGACTAATATATTTTGTACTTAGTGCTTTTGAACTTTGATATGAGGTGCCCATTACTACCACTTTTAGGTACTCTATGGGAACACTGAAAAATTCCTAAGTAGTTTGAAGTCACTGCACTTAGACAACCAATTAGAAATGAGAGCATAGTTGCTGCAATACAGGTGAAAAACCTTTTAGCATATTACTTAATGACTGGTTATCTTTAGGAAATGTAAGACCTCTTATGAGGCAAGAGTTACATAATTTTAGAAAACAATACCCTACCTAAGAAATGAAGAGGGGCTGAAAAAGACTTTTGTGTAAGTCAGTTTTACATTGTACATTGAGAAATCAATGAGAAAGGATTTTTAAGAATCTTGAAGTTTGTCCTGCATCTTGAAGGGAGTACCCTACCTCTTTCTTGGAAAGTGACTAACAGCAAGAAAAGTTATGCTAGCTGCTGCACAAAACCATCCTGGGAAGTATTCAGAAGTGATATTATGAAGCTGGCTACTAAATATTATTTGAGAGAGGCTTTGTAACTTTTGCATAAAATGCTAGGAAAAGTACAGAAATATTTTCACCGGTCTAGATATTCAAATGCGAAAAATGTGTGTGTTGAATCAGTTTACAGTTCATTGTTTAGGTGATTGTATTTGTTGATACAGTATAATTTTAAGTAACCAAACCATTTGACATTTGTCTCATCATGTTTATGGCAAGAACCCTGGAATAACGATTTTTTATCTCTGTTAATGAAGAAGTCTTTTGAGACCGTGTCCAGATGAGTTTCCTAAATGATCATTTCTTGAATAGCAGTAAGACTAGAATCTAGACACAGGTTTTCTTGAAAGTGAACACGTATTTCCCATGACTATGTGGATTTCTAGTTAGTATGTACAGTTACTGCTATTTGTCCTCTCTATTGTTAGCAACATCTTTTGTTTTGTCCTTTTCTGGAGCAACTACCTTCTAATACTAGTGGATAACATCTGTTTCAATCTTTATTTTTTAATACTGAGATTATCAATTAATTTTGTTAATGTGTTTAGTGGGTTTGGGGGAGTGGCAGCGCATGGCTAATTCCAAATTGCACAATAAAAAAATCTTGTGCTTATGGCTTTGGAATGTTTTTGAACTTTCATTTAAATATGATGGTGTTTGATGTTCTGAGACTTTTTGAAATATTAGTATGTTTGAAAATACTAAGTCTGTCCTGGGAAGACCTAATTTGGGAGTAGCTAGAAACTGTCCAATTTTCTATTTCACCCTTCTGCTCAGCCCTCTAGCATTCCTTTTAGGCTCTCTGTCTAGTTAAGTTAATGCTTGCTTTCTCTCAAACTTTCTCTTAGAGCTGAGATGGTAATTTAATGTTTGAATTTCAGGAAAAGTGCTTCTACTGGCAGAGTGAATGGAGTAAACTAATATTATTTATAAATAATAATTAAGCTATTTATGAGTCCTTAGGAGAGTAAACACTTTCTGTGGTGACAAGGTGTAACATTCTCAGAACGATTTGGAAATCCATGCTAGTGAATTATCTCCAAGACTTCTTGACCATTTTTATGTTTAAATGATCTGTCTGGATATTAGTTTCTATTTCTCAATAGAGATTGCATGTAGCTAGGGCTTAAGGGCTTTCAGGGACTGTCACCTACAAATTTTCACTGCATCAGTAAATTGGAAGAACCAATGAGTATAATTCCAAAACAATAAATTGCATTTTCCCCTCATCCCTAATTTTAATGTCTTAACTGGCATTATATAACCATGATTTCCACCTCCCAATAACAAACTCTTCTGTTCTCACATTTTGTTGTATTCTTTTATCGTTTTCTCTATGCGTGAACATTCATTTTACCCCAAACTGGAAAATTTAACTTAATTCCTAGCTGCTTTTGCTGTTTTATAGCTTTAAGTAGCACAGTAACTTAGGAAAAGATAGTATAATATCATAATAGTCTGGATTTGATTTTTGCGTTATTAATGTATAGATCATATAATCATGCTCCAGTTTAAATGCAGTTCTTTGTTTTTTCCTCATTAGGTGGAGCCTTTGAATTTTTTAAAAGACCACAGTAATCAGATCTACCTGAAAAATTAAGTGAATTGATTTGGTTGGAATGCTCTTTTACCGATTCTTTAACATACAGCCACTAGGTAAGTCAAGCCAAGTGCTTTCTATATGGTTTGATTTTAAAGTGATTGGAAAGATTCCTCAAGCACAATATTAAATAAGCTTTGTGTGAAATTTTGACAGTAATTATTTGAGGCTCTTGAAACCTGTGATAGATGTTTTGGATGTTATCTAAATGAAAATATTCATATCTTTATTGCATTTTTGGAAATATCTGATTTTAGCTGAAGATTAGAAAATGTTGTCATTTATAGTTTGAAACCAGATTCTTTTATTTGATATATTAATGATGATTTGCTTGTTATAATCTTGAAGTAATGTAAAAATATCAGATTTTACTTTGAGTAAGGTTTTTATATGTAGTTTTATTGCATTTTGTCAGATTCACATCTAAGATGTAATGAACATTTAAAGTAAATTAGCATCTTTCCATATTTTAATCCATTCTCGTTTTATAGAAATCATAGTTTCTGTAATAAGAATAGAAATCTTAAGGAAAGACTTGATTGATTCAGCTTCCTTGTTGCACTGTGCTGCTGTGGAAAGCTCCTGAGGTTGAGAACACATTAGTTACCAGGAGGAGTTTAGGCTTTTAGCAAATTATTGGTGCTGCCAACACAGAATTTAGTGGGAACAGGACTTTGGCTACTGTTAAAATGTCAGTATAGTAAAGCCTGCTCTGTCAAACAGATTTTTGGCATCAGAAATTTAAATGATACTGATTTTAGGTCTTGGGAATTTTTTAAAAAAACTCCAAGCAAACTCATGCTTTAATTAACCCTTTACACAGTAAAGAAAAATTGGGAAAAAAACTGTATTCCTAATTTAGGTCACAAGATTTGAATTTCTGAAATTCTAAATGTTATTCATGATTCTAAAATTGTACAGCTTGTTACTTAATTTTCCTCCAAATAAACTGGAGCTATTTTAAAACCTGATGAATGATAATGAACAAGAGAGGAAAGTGTCTAATCATCTGGGAAGACAGCTTCTAAACCAAACCCACTAATAGTGTCTGCTTCACCTGTGAACATCTTAAGACAAGATGATGTCAGATGGTTTTTTAGTGATAATGTTGTACAGTTTATGCAGTGCCAACGACTACCCTAAGCTTTGTCTAAAATAATCTCCCTTGAGATAGCTGCCTAGGAACTTGATTTGCTAGTGTAGCTTTTGAGCATCCAGTGAGTATAGAAATATCACGTGTGGACATTCCAGAGACCCCTTTTCATTTGGCTTGTAAGCTTCATGATTCATTGTTTATTTGCAACCAACAATTTTCATTGTTATGGGCATATGGTGCCGTTTGAAAAAGTTTTGGATAATTAAAGGGATATAAGGCAGTTAGACAAAAAACCCATTAGGAAGACAGATATTTAGAAGTGTGAAAAGCAAGGCCCTAATTTTTTCAGTAGCTATGATAGATGTTAGAAGATGAAAATTAATAATCTAAATCACTAACTTAAATGTCTTTGTTTGCCACATTTAATTTTCCACCTACTCAGAAGTTTGGCTTTTACAGTTATTTCCAAAGTACCCTAAGTGTTAAGTGACATCTAAATTGATGGTGCCTAATTTAAATTATATTCAAGCAACTGTTTTATCAGTGCCTTCTGAGAATGGACATGGCCTGGGCATTGAGTGCAGATGGCCTTCTTGCTTATTGCACTGTGAGTTCTGGACTCCCTTGGTTGAGTTAGCTCATTGGGGTCACTGTGCTTTGAAACAATTGTTTTGCATTAAATAAGGATGCTGCTTAGTTCATAAGGCTCTATGAGGATTAAATACCTGGCAAATACTAGGAGTTCATAGTAGTGGTTATGATGATGGTGATTAATAGGGGTAATAGTCATTGCAGTCACTGGTTAAATGTAACCAGAATTATATTTCATTTATCATGCGACTGATTCTTTATCCTATCAACATGGTCTTTACTCAAAGAGCTGGGTATATTTTCTCAATTAAATCAAATACTTATTTTGGTAAGGAAGTACTTCATATGGAATAGGTAAGCATTTTCATGATGCATACATAATCAGCAACCTCTTGGTGACTTTATCAATGAACCTGGCCCTGTGCATTAGCCCCAATGAGGATTTTTTCCAATATAACTTTTTTTTACAAATAATACATTTTAAAAATATGCCCAACTCCTCCCACCACAAATTGGTAGTAAATAGAAAACAGTTTGTGAAGAAAGGAATGTTCTCATCCATAGAATATTCCTCCTTTTATGATACTTTTTGAAAAGTTAGTAAATGCAAATTATTATTATTATTTTTTACAATAATGTTGCTTTGCATGTTCTGGCATTTTCCTTCAAGCAGTGAATGCTTTTGACTGGTCTTGACATTATTCATTTTAAAGTAGTATTAGCTGGAGTCTGGGCTTTTAAACACATGGGTGATCAGATTTATATGCTGTCACTACATTGGATATATTTATTTAGGAATTATGTAAGTGACATTCCTTCCTACAAAAAGAAGGTGAAAATTATTAAGAATCTCATAAATCTGAAAATATTGGGTTAAAGAGCAGTAATTAATTTACTGAGAATTATATAATTATTACTGTTAGTAATTTTTGGAGTCAGACATCACTGAAATCTTACTTTAAATTAGGAAGTCCAAAATACATAATACTATGTTCTGTGGAAATTGCTGTATTTTGTGATTTCCCCAAACCTTTTCTTCATCCATTTATCTCTCCTTTCTCTTTGATATGACTTTATATGCTTTTCTTATTATTACTTATACCAATTAGGAAAATGAGAAGGAAGAAAACCCTTTTAATTCATTCTATTTGGTTACATTTTAGCTGGTCTTATAGCGATTTGATAAAGGTGCAAATTAGATTTTCTTTCTGTTATCTCCGGGTGTACTATAACTCCTGCCATCACAGATCATTCAGAGTAGACCTTACAAGTTTCAGTATATTGTGGCCCTCAAAATATTTCCTATTATACAGGGTTTCCTTTTATATTTTTATAGCTCTTCAGATGCATACAAATCTTTTGTTTAGTTCCTTGTATTTTAAGGTAACAGAAGAGGGCATCAGCATTTATGTTTGAGTATTAATATTTACAAACTGATGTGAAAATGTGGACTTTTATGTATGCTCTAGATTTCTTCTGGCCGCCTTACAAAGACTGCCCTTTGTTTTGCTATTCTGGCTTAGGTGAGTGGAGCCCATTACTGTTAGCTTATTTGAACTACATGGCTTCATTTTTCCAAAATTATTTTCTTTTTTTTTCTTATTCACAATTTGACTCCTCCTGCTTTGTTTTTCAAGCATTTTACCTGGCTATACCTTCATTCATTCATGCATTCAGTAACTTTTCATTCACATATTCATCATTCCATCAGTTAATATTAACTAAACCAGTAGTATGAGCAAATCTCATTTTGTTCCACAAGCATGCTCTAGCCATCTGAAACCCTGACTGAAGGCTTCTTTCATATCATTTCATAGTATTTCCTTCTGTCTATCCTTCCTGTCCCCTTCAGTTTGCAGTGTAGGATGGCTGTGTGAAGGAGCGTCTCATTTTTCACTTCCCATGCAAAACCTACACAGTGGATCTTAGCGACTGATCATATGCCTTGTTTCTATGATGGCATGAATTAGTATTTGTGTAATGCCCTACTCTCTGTCTACAGGTGGCTTCCATGTACATTATATCATTTGAGGTAATAACTATTATGTAGTTATTACTCACACTTTATTTTGTGTGTAACGGACTGGAGGCTTCATAGTGGGGAGCTGGTTTTAGTTGAGTGATTTGCTTAAAGTCACAGCACTGGTGAGTCATAGAACCAGAATTCAACTCTGGTTCTCCCATTTTTGGCTAACATGTCAGTCACTGCCAAGTCACCAGTCTAGTTAACTGGTCTAGTGTTCAAATGTTGGAGCATTGTGGATGTGGTCACTATGTTCTGTGTATTATGATCCACATAAAGAAATAGAAGCCAGCCATGTCAAAATTTGGGGGCAGAATCAAATCTTATAATTTTAGGGAATCTTGAGGTAGTCCAAGGAACAAAATGCTGTAGAAAGATGTGGATTGTAAATTTTCCAGACTTCTGTCAGATATCACCTTCTGGAAACCAAAACCTGATGATACCCACTGTTAAGTTTACCCAATCACTTCCCTAATCTGAGAATCTCATGATTTCCAAGCAATATCCCTTATGGATCAAGAATCACCTCTGAGTTCTGGTTCCCTTGGCAATTACAATTTTCACTATAATTCCTTTAATTAGATATTGGACAAAATCCCCCACATAGAGATCTTTATGTTTGAATCTGATATCACATTGACGTCTCACCCATGAATTGCCAAAAGAAAAATTCGCTTTCTTAATCGCATTTTCTACCTCATCTATTATTTGCATTTTGGGTTAATGCACTTTACTGATGTCAGAGTCTGGTTAATAATTTTATTGTGGTATTCTCTTCATGTTTGAGCTCCTTTGCCTGCATCACCCCTTAACAATCGATACTTCTCTCATACCACTTTTTGTATGCATTTCTGTACTTGCACATTATAATAATTTATGTGAGGTTTTCCTGTCATATGCCTGCACTGTAAGTTGCTTGTGTCTTCTTTATTCTTAAAAATGGTGATTGAAAAATATAGTAGACATTTAATAAATATTTGTTGAGTTTAATAAAAATAATTGCTTGTGAGTTTTTCTTTTTCCTTTTTCTTTCTTTCTTTTTCTTTTTTTTGAGACAGAGTTTCGCTCTTGTTGCCCAGGATGAAATGCAGTGGCATGATCTCGGCTCACTGCAACCTCTGCCTCTCGGGTTCAAGTGATTCTCCTGCCTCAGCCTCCCTAGTAGCTGGGATTACAGGCATCCGACACCGTGCCCAGCTAGTTTTTTGTATTTTTGGTAGAGATGGGGTTTCACCATGTTGGCCAGTCTAGTCTTGAACTCCCGACCTCAGGTGATCTGCCCACCTTGGCCTCCCAAAGTGCTGTGATTACAGGTGTGAGCCACTGTACCTGGCCAAATTTCTGTTTTAAAATTCACTTTGGGGACTGAAAATCAATACCTGGACACAGGTTTAATTTTAATTATATTTGTGAGATGAATCTGAAGTCTGATACTTATTAAATATCCAGAGCTGGGTCATGAGTACAAATTTATGAATTTTTTAGTGCAAAAATTGCTCTTAAAGTAAAATACTAACAAACCCCTTCCCCACACAGCAGAACAACCTTAAAAACCCCTACAGTCCCTGACCAGGAGGTCTTATTCTCCTTGTTTCGACTATGGCAACAAAAATAATTGACCTCTGAAAAAATTTAATGAGATAAATTACATGTGGCCTCTGACTATGAGGGATTCCTGTGTAGTGTGAAGGCAAAGCAGAGCTGACCTTGACTGCAGGAGAAAGGGGTCTGGGAAGCCCCTGAAAACCTTTGAGTAGGAGAGCACTGCAGTCAGAGCTGCACTTCAGGGAGATGGGTTGGGTTGGGCCCTGTTGGATGGCGGGTGAGGTGGCATGGGGGGCAGCAGTCACTCCAAGCACAGAAGCCACTTAGCAGGCACTTCCATGAATTCAAACAAGAGCTGTCACCTCATGTTGTGCCCTGTATATCTTCCCACCCTTACATTACAGATGAAGGCACTGCATCGCAGACCTCAGTGGAGACTTGAATCCTAGGTTCAGGAAGTTCTTTCTGACTTCCTCCCATATCCCCTTCAGTTCCTTACTTCTCAGGTTTTGCATCATGGTGCCCTTGTGGCTGTGATCCACTCAAATTGTTTTTCTTAGGACCCTCAACACTTCCACGGCTCACTGTCTCTGAGAATTGTCCCTGGATCTCAGGCATGCAAGGGCACCAGGCCTGGATCTGGCCTTTGGCACTTTGCCATTTGTACCCAGAGTACCTGCCAGTCTCCTGCTTACTGTGTGTGGTGGGAGAGCAGAGCGGTGTGAGGGTCTGGTTGGAGGGTAGTGATAAGGATTGACAGGCACAGACCATATGAAGGAAAGTGTGCAGGACACCAGTGTAGGGACTGCCTGATTGGGTCTAGGGTGAGCTTGTGTGGATGTGCATGCATTCTGGGGTTGGGGAGCAGGAGGAAGCTGTCAGTGATGACTCCAGGCTTTGAGCTTTGGAGTTTGAATATCACTTTTAATAGAAAACATGAGGTAAAGAGAGAAGCTGGTTGCCTAATAGTGTCATGACTTTGATTGTGTACCAGTTGAGTCTGAGATAAATATGAATAAGAAGCATGTATTTTATACTACCTTACTTTTCGTTTTTCATGAAGGTTTATAGTTGGAAACAGAATTCACTGGAAGACTTCATCGTCTTCCTCTTTTTGCTGTTTTTTCAGCTCCTTAAATATTTCCCAAGAGCTTAGGATGGTTTTAGGTTTTCTTAACCTTCACCCTGCCAAAATCCCCCCACGAATTCACCTCCTCAGGAACATGTGTATGTGTCAGAGTACTTTCAGCAGCCAGAAGTGTGCCTTCCAGCCTCTTAAAATAAAAACATACAGGAAAAATAACTATCTTTTTCTTTTGAGGAGGATGATCATTGCCATCTCACGACTTGCTGAAATAGCACAGCAAAGAAACATTTTTTGGCAGGCTGGAACATCTAGGGAATGCGCAAATACATGCACTTCTCTTTTTCTCTGATATGTTTCATTGATTGAGGCAGTCTAGTTTGGGGAGGTGGGGCGATTTTTAATTGAGCTTGGAAAAAAAAGTACTAGCCATTTGTATCTAAAGTTACTATTTCAATTGGTGGTATTTCTAACAACAGAAAACCTTAGTTTCTTAAATTTGATGGTAGCAATGAGTTGATTGGTTCCAGCGTAATCTTTCCCATCCCCATCCACTGAGGAGTTTTTGAATTTCAGAAGAGATGCTCTTGATTAAATCAGTTTAAGATTATATAATGATCCTGTAATTATCATTTGTCATTACCTTGTGTACCTAATGATTACAGCAAACATCTAATAACTATAGGGCAGTAAATATATTTTAGATCTTGAGCCATAAAAAGATTTCCATTAACAGAACGTTTTGTGCACAAATAAATTATTCATTGGCTGTAGCAGAGCTTGATTCTGTCATCATCCTTAAGTGGAAATTTTGAGGACACCAATCATCGCAGACGCCAACACTCAGTTGGCTTGAGCCCCATTCTTCTTACATGGAACCTGAACTTTTTTGGCTATTTTTAAAAGCTTTAGTTCATTTAAACTCAATGAATATTTATGGCATTTCTGCCATATGCAATGTAGTGTTTTGGTGCTGTGGAGGAATACAATGATGAGTAAGTCTGCATTTCAGCCTTCAAGTTGCTTATAAACCCTACCTAAAATAGAGATCAGACTAATACATACCTGATTTGAATATAAGAAAACTTATAGTAGTGCTCTCAGAGATGTATAAATAAAATGTTTTGTGAAGAGAAAGAAATTATGTCACTTTTCCTATGGGTTTGCTTGGGTAGAGGGCTTGGGGAGCAGGAGGTATTTCCTGAGGACAGCTTTAAGGATGGGCAAGATTTTGATAGGTGGCAAGAATGATATTCACCTACGTAAAGAGTTGGGATGGATAAAGTTGGTTTGATTATGGAAGGAAAAGTAACATGGTATGTTTGGAACATAACATTGGTAAGTGAAGAGGAGACATGAAAGAAGAGGAAGGGAGGAACCTAGAGACCTAGAGAGCATAGAACGTCTGGAATGCAATTAGCACATCAATTTGATAGGCACTAGAAAAACTTTACCCACTTTTGAGCTAAGGAATCACATGATTGGGTTATAGTTTGAAAGATTAATCTGCTCACCACAGATGGTATCACCAAGAAGAATTGGAAAACCTGGAGGGTGACAAATTACGAAGCTATTGGGATAGTCTCCATGAGAGGTAGTAAAGTTCTGAACTAGGATGATTGTATTCTGTAGGCTTTGGCTTGGGATTGGCTGTGAAGGGTGAGAAACAGGAAGCAGTTAAAGATTCAACTTGATATCTGTTGTCAACTTTTTAATCAACCAACATTTATGGAAAGCCAGCCATGTGCAAGACATTGTGCTCAGTATTGAGATTAATAAGAATGGTCCTGTTCTCAAGTAGCTGGAAATTTAGTTAGGGATATAAAATATGTTCTCAGGCCAGGTGCAGTGGCTCATGCCTGTAATCCCAGCACTTCGGGAGGCTGAGGCGGGCAGATCACGAGGTCAGGAGTTTGAGACCAGCCTGGCCAACATGGTGAAACCCCATCTCTACTATAAATACAAAAATTAGCCAAGCATGGTGGCATGTGCCTATAATCCCAGCTCCTGGGGAGGCTGAGGCAGGAGAATTGCTTGAACCCAGAAGGTGGAGGTTGTAGTGAGCCGAGAATACACCACTGCACTCCAGCCTAAATGACACAGCAAGACTCTGTCTTGAAAAAAAAAAAAAAAAAATGCCCTCAACTAAAATCCAGAGCAGGTGATGATTAGTGAGATAATGGGAGTTGAGCAAAGGTTATGAGAACACAAGAGAGACTGGCATTAATTCTGACACTGCAAAAGTGGGGAAGTTGATTAGGGGAAAACACTTCGTCTGGGCCTTGAAAATCATATAAAAGATTCCAAAGTACTTTAGCTGTCAGAAATGTAGCTGGAAAACTAAAAGAGGCAAGTCTCAAGGAAGCAAAGGGAGGAGGAGCTTGCTAACGAGAGGAGCTCTTACTTGAGTGCATAGGGTATGTCAGATCTTGAGCTTAGAGCCTTATTTTAAGGGAGTGTTCAGCGTATAGTGCTGCAAAGTCAACATCAGTGTTGTGATCTAAGAAAGGACCAATGGATTTGGCAATTTAAGAATGCCATGTGAATTTGAAGAGGTTTCAGTATAGAAATATAGCTGAAAACACAGGCAAACACAGGGCGAAAACATTCTAAAGGTTATTACTTGAGTACATAATTAAGTACACCAGTGAGGAGAAGACAGCTGTTTCTGTGATTTCTCCTTAATGGGCAAAGTTTAGATAAGCCTCAGTAGATCTTTATGCTTGGGTTGGTCTTAGAGGTGTCATTTGAGAATGTGCTAGTCCTGTGAAGTCTTTGCACACTTTAAAATACTGCAAAAAATGTTAGACTCCCAGATTATTTTCTTGCAATTAAAAGATCTCCACACTCACTACCAACTTTCATACTCCTCCCTGCTACCTCCTTCCTCCTTCCCACTCCTTCCCTTTGGGCACCAGCTGACAATGGTGAGCACACTTGACACACCCTTGGCTTAGGGTCAGGGAAGTCCTCGGGCTCTCCTTGGCGCTTTTCCCATCTGGAGGGAGATTTCCATGGAGAACAATCCAGGGAAGTGCATGCACGTGCGTGTGCGCACACAGACACACACACCAGTTCTTTTCCTGTCCTCAAGGATATTTATGTGCCAATACATAGACAAAACACACAGTCATATGCAGGCATACTTTGTCACACCCAACCTGAGGAAACACAGGGCAGGGGTGCAATATGCTAGCAGAAGGTGATAGGGATACTATTAATAATCGAACCTTTAGGAATAATGATAGAGCTTGTTAAAGAAAAATTCAGAAATTGCTTTGTAAAGATGAACAGCCTATTATTATATAATTTAAAGGGGTGAAATTTATATCATGCTTATGTTTAGTTGGTTTCTGTTTTTTCAAGCAATTATGTAGCCAACTGGGCTTGATAAAAGAACTTTCACGGAGGTACCCATGTTATTAAAAAGGGGTATTTTAAATTATATCAAACCATCCTATAATTTAACAGGAATAACAAGAGAGAAATTAACAGGAGTAGTAGAATGGAAGAAGAAACAATTGCTCCTAAACCCCACAAAGGCACAACAGTACATGAGTATGGAGAGTGAGTGTGTTTACAATCATTCGTTCACTCATTCATCCATTCACTTGATCACTCAGTCAACAAACGTTTGTTGAATTCCTGTTTTATCCCAGACTGGGGGCTGGGAGATATAGCTGAGTAGAGAAAACAGGCAAAATTTTAGATAAAATACATCCTTGTAGGAAACCAGCCAAAGTAAGTCAGCTTTCCTGTTTTATGGGTAGACAGCTTGTTTGAAATTACATTTATGAGGTGAGTATTATATATTAATGTTCCTACCTCACAAAGCTATTCTCTGCCACTAAAATGTGCTTAGCCTGCTAGAGTACAGCAATCTAGCTGTCAGGTTCATGGTAGTATGAATTCTCAGAGCTTCTGAAAAAATTGACCTGCATTCTTTTCAGGCTTTACCTATTACAGCGTTGGGATTCCTTTTCCTTGAGAATTGAAGTGGTAAGATGTTTTATTAGGCTGATTGTCTCCTTTTCTATGGGAAGACCTGGGATAGATAGGGTTAGTATGTTTGTTCATCTGTGCATGTAAATATCCTCAGGGAATTCCCCAAAATATGGGGACATCTTCCGCCTTTGGAAGCAGTAGCAAGATATTTCAACCAGTGATCATGGTTGGAATTGTGAGGGACTGTTGAGACTGGGAGACCTAAGCCAATCTCTTAGGTCACAGTAAACCTGAGTGTAGTGATATGTCCCTTCCCAGGTAATAATTTATCCTTTATTATTATTACCTCTCCTTGCCTCGTTTTTATCATTTTCTTCATTTTTTTCAACTGGTGATAGTGGCTGACAGATTTGTGCCTTGCAGGATTTATTCTGTGTTTATTTTAGCTTAGTTATGTTGCATGAGAAAACAAGGCCATCACTTTTTCCTCATATTTGCTTTGTAGCACATATTCAAGAGTATTTGAGTCAAGTGTAACATGCCACCAAGTTAACCTCTGTCTTAAACAGTCAGAAATTCAAATTGACCTAAGAGACCTATGGGACTTTTGTCATAGAACTGTTAAGTTTAAGTTCTTTTGTTTCTAAAGCAAATAAAAAATATATAGGTCTGTGCATAAATGGCAATCATTTTTATGTCAAATATAAATTTTGAGTTTTTGTAGTTGATGAACATATTTTGGAGTTACTAAAATATTTGAATTGAGCTATATGTAAATGTAGGAGTTTATTTTTAGAAAACCCCAACCCAAATTTAAAAGTATTTGACAAAAATAAAATGTTCATGTGGATTTGTGTTTATCGTTACAGAGAAAAAAGTTAATTTGACTTTGGTATTGTTTTCTAAATAGTATGCATTTGTGCCTACACTGTCTTCTAAAGCATGTATGTTTTATTATACCTTATATCTGTGGCCTTGGAGGAGAGGACAGAAACTGGTCTGATGTGTGCATCTAGGTTTTTTATTTATTCATTCACTCATTCATTTCTTCATTCAGGATAGGAATAGTAAGATACTGGCCTATGACTTGTATTTTTGATTCTGATAAATATAAGATAGATTAAATGTAACTGGGAAATACAGTATTAATGGGGAGGTAATAAAGATACGAAAACTTAAGGTTGCAAGTGGATGAAAAATTGCTGAGCATCATTTTTATAAATTATTATTTAATTATAAAATTTTCTTTGATTGTTTTTGGCCAAAGGGATATAGCCTTTAAAAAACATCTAGAACTATATCTGTGCTTTTAAATGTGTGCTTTGTGAACCTTTACCAGCTGACAGGAACAAGAGTTGAAATATTTCCGTATTTGCTGGGCGCAGTGCCTCATGCCTATAATCCCAGCAGTTTGGGAGGCCAAGGCGGGTGCATCACTTGAGGCCAGGAGTTCGAGAGCAGCCTGGCCAACATGGCGAAATCCCATCTCCACTAAAAATATAAAATTTAGCTGGGCATAGTGGCGTGTGCCTGTAATCCCAGCTACTTGGGAGGCTGGGGCAGAATGGCTTGAACCCTGGAGGTGGAGGCTGCAGTGAGCCGAGATCATGCCACTGCACTCCAGCCTGGCCTACAGAGGAAGACTCCATCTCAAAAAGAAAAAAGAAAAAGAAAAAAAAGAAAAAAATATTTTAGTATTTATACAGCAGGGGTGTCCAATCTTTTGGCCTCCCTGGGCTACATGAGAAGAATTGTCTTGGGCCACACATAAAATACACTAACACTAACGATAGCTGATGAGCTGAAAAAAAAATCTCATAATGTTTTAAGAAAGTTAACGAATTTGTGTTGGGCCTCTTTCAAAGTCGCCCTGGACTGCACATGGGCCATAGGTTGGACAAGCTTGGTTTAAGAGTCTTGATATGAGTTTTTATTCTTAAGCTATTTAAACATACACATAATGGAAATTTCTCCTAAACCAAGAATTATGTAATAAGTGATATTTTGTTTTAAGGAGCTTAGACACTTTTCAGATATTGAAAATAAATTTCTAAATCAAATATATGATAATTGTGTTTTTTGAAGAAACATCACTGCTCTGTTTAGTGTGGAAGATCTGTTCACTTAGATTTTACTTAGAATATAGAAGCAAACTAGTGGATGAAGATAATTAATTCATTTATTTGAAGATATTTATTGCTTCATTTTAAATTTATTAAATTATAATCATTTATTATTTTTATTTTACATATGCCCTTTCTATATGCATATGTTTGAAGCATTTTGGAAGTCTGCCCAAAATATTAAAACAATTTTATTTTAAGGTTGGCACCTTAAATTAATTAAATTCATTATTGGCACTTTAATTATTCTTTAGAACAGATGCAATTAGTTAACATTTTCTGGAGAACACATTTTTAAATCTTTTTAACTCACGATAACATTTTTAGTCACACTCTCTTAGATGCCTTAGAGAATTAAGTTTGGAAATGTTCTGTAAAATTTCTGTAATGTTTATTAAAATTAGAAGTGTTTGACCTTACACATTTTATAATAATGTATAAAATATAAGAATGATTCTTGATAACTGAATGATTTCTAAGTTTTATTTTCTAATATTATCAAAACCTTAATAAGAGATTTCTAAATTGAATAATATCAATATCATGGCAACAATGTGAGTAGTTAGCTGTGGTGGAAGGGCTCATTGATTAACTGGAAAGGCCGTTGGTTGAAACATCAGGAAACTGAGGTTCTTGCTCTGAATTTCATAGATTAGCTTGCAGAGCTTGGGCAAGCAGCTCAACCCTTCACTGTTTCACCACTCAGCCTCTTGCTTTTGAGGGTGTGTGATGTATGTGTGTGTGTGTGTGTGTGTGTGTGTGTGTGTGTATGTAACTGGACTTTAGTATGTATCTACAAAACCTCTAAAATTATTTCTCTATTTAAAATATGAAAATCAAGACCCCATAGAGATCTTTAAACAGATACTGATAAGGATTAATGTGGGAGTCAGTCCCTTAATCCAGATGTCTAGGAAATATCCCTCCTCTAAACTTCTAAGTGTGAAGGTCCCAGCTCTATGGAAAACATTCATTGTACTCATGTAAATTATTAGAAAAAAAAAAAAAAAACTTGCTACAAGATTTATCCTCCAAGTTTAAGAAATGGATCATGAGCAAAAACGTGAAAAGGCATTTTCTGAATCTTCATTCATTCTCTTTGGCCTCTGTGGCCATTCTTCCTCCTACTTGACCTGAATTTTAATGGCAGGTAGGAAATGCCTTCTACCAGCTCCAGAGATGTGGAGGTGGTGAAGTATAAGATGGGTTATAAGCCAAGAACCTTGGAGGCAGGAAGATATAACAAAGATGAAAGAGGGGTAAACCAAATATCAATGGTTCTGTCTATAAATGTATGGACTTTATTGGCTTCAAATTGCAGAACCACCCCTCTCTCACCCCTAGTTGTATGTGTTATCACTCACTGGTATTCAGCTGTGGTTTTGTACCTGGCCGAGATGGGGCAGAAGATTTCCAGGTTGGTCAATGAAGGTTGTAACTGTTACCTCCCAGCCTCTGGGACTGGATCTGAGCCATTGTGTTACATGGCTACAAGGTATTAGCCATAAACTTTGTGAGATTCTGAAGAAGAGTGGAAGCAAAAAACCTGATGGAGCTGCTTTGGTGACAGTCTTGAAGGAGAACTGGTTATAAGCCAAGCTTGACTTGGACCTTAAGAACACACAGCTGGGGGAGGGTCATTGCCGCCAGTATTTATGGGGCTTCTGGGGCAAGAGTTCAAATGGAGGCCCACAAAGATTCTTAATTTGATCAGTGATAAAATCTTTATTTGCACAGAACATGAAGTTGCAGGGATTTCATCTGACTTGTTCACGTTGTGGATTTGATGAGAATAATTTTCTGGCTCATTTTTATTGTTTTGGACAGTAGTTAAATCATTATTAAATAAATAATTTCTAATGTCCTGTTAGTGAATTTTATATGGGTCATGCTTGACAAGTCCGCTTCTTTCATTATTTGCAGCTTTAAAATTTAAACAGACTGTTTTTAGATTTTCTACTGCTTCTTAAAAATCTCTGCTTTTTAAGTTTTTGACCTCCAAAAAAGTAGCTACATATACTAAGGTGTCGACATGTACTCATTCTCAGTGGCCTAAAGGATTTAAGCATGTACTGTAATTGTATTCAACATATACAAAATGTCAGTATATTTTCATCATATATGTAAATTAGAATAAGTATAAAAATGTTTTAAATTAAGCTATTTTTTAAAAAAAGGATTTTTCTTACAAAATATCCAAAATCACATGCTAAAATTGAAAGGTAAATAAATCCATATCACAATGAATGAATAAAACATTTAAAATTCAAAATTATTTAAATACAGCTGAAGCTTTTTAATTTTTTTGAAATTGAATGAAATCGTTAGCTGTTTTTTCGAATAGTTTTTACAGAAGCAAAACTATTCACAAGTTTGTTTTTAGTGTCCATTTTAGTTGCTAATGTAAATAATTGGCATCATGCTTCATGCAGGTTATTACATCTTTACAAATTTAAGAATAAGAATTGTTTAATTGCAAAACACTCTTCAAATGCCATGTGCGATTGTTCCAAATGCTGCTCTAATTATTAACGATTCTAGAACCACTGATCAGAGCACGAAGAGAAACCAGGAAAGGGATGCTTGGCATGGCTACGCTTGTTATGCAAGAATCTGTTGCGTCTACACCATCTGAGAGAAATGACTCTTAAGTCTTTTCTTTTACCTAAGCGTTAACGCTGCTTGAATCTTCCCTGCTTTGGAAATGATGTCTATCTCCACACTCTGCAATGTCACAATCCACGAACCTTCAGGGCATTCGAACTCAGTTACTCTTTGGTGCAAAGAGATTGGGCAAGAGAAGCATTTCCCTGGGGGCTTAAACCCTTGTCGCAGGGTTTAGGGTTACAGGACATCTGGATGCCTATGATAAAGGTGCTGTGGAGTTTTCAGTGAATTTATTTGTGCATGTTTGTGATATGCAGGCTTTCTAAAGTGTGGGACCCATGGCAAGAACCCCTCTTGCCTGGAAGTATGGACTCTGCTGTCTGTGGGGGCATCTGGGCATTAGCATTCTTACTGCGGGCGCCATCTGCAGAGGCGGCAGAGGGGATCCTTCCTGAGGACGCTAGGGGGAGCTGGTGCAAGAAGGAAGCCATGGCAGATGGTGTTGTGACTGGCTGTCAGACTGCCTGTGGGCTCTTCTAAGTCTCCCTAGCTGGAATCCTAGATATACTTAGTTGGGACTTTTTCAGGGGACTGGGGGTCCTGTGTGAGCAGGTGGGGCTGGAACAGGAGCTGTGGTTAATTGGTGTTAATGCCACTTCTTATGTATTCGCCTGTAGGCTGGTAGGGCTTGAGAGTGTTTGGGTAACTCATTTCCAAGTCAATAAGTGTTCCCTCCTTCACTTGGAGAGGAATGAGGAAAGACACTTCTATCCTGTAAATCTGTTTTTCTCCACACAGTTGGAAAGAATAGGACTTGCTTTCTTTCTCTTTGTGAATATTCTCTGTGGAGGGAGCCAGGGACACAATGCAATCATTGATCTGAGATAATGAAATTATAAAAGTATTTATTATTTACCTAGGCTGGGGTAACCACAAGTGGACAGAATTCAGAAAATTTGGTTGAGAAAAAAGCTGTATTTCATTAATCTCTAACTGAAGTTCAGCACTCCCTTCATTATTCATGTAAGCAACAAATGACAGTAGTTTCGGCAATGTCAGTGACATTGTCACCAATAGAAATCACAGACAGTTTCATATCACATTACTGTTGTGATTCATATCTCAAAGTATCTTTATGATTATGACTACTCCGAATTATGGTGAATATTAGACCTGTACTATATCTTGTTTGTAATTATTAATAAAGAATCATGTATATTACTGTCAACAAGTTTGCTTCGAAAGTGATTTTGAGGTACCTATATTCATGATAATTAGTTTCCTTTGTAATCCAGCATAGTTTAAAACATTCTGCTAAGAATGAGCCCACAGGCTTCATCAGACTGCTAAAGAGGTCATGGCAGCCAAAAGACTCCAAAGGTCTGCTGTAGATGAAATCCTCTGTTTAACTGCAGATTAAGGCTTTAGAGCATGAGAGGTACTTAAAGTCATATGGTGGAGCAGGAATTAAAAGTAGCGTCTTTCCTGAACTGTGTGGCCTCCTGGCACCTCAACCCTGGTCTTAGTGCCAAGGGAATGAGTGCCTTTGGCTTCTTCAATGAGTACTTTGATTATGACGAAGTCCAAGCCAACTTCTGTCTTTGTTTGTGCTTTGCTGGTCTGTGGTGGCCTTCTCCCCACCCCTGCTTTCCAGGCCTGGAGGTGATGGTGAGGTGTGGTAATTTCCAGCCATGCCTGCCCCTACGTCCCGTGGCATCAGAAGGCATGCTGTCCTGTGGCAGTTAAGGGGGAGTCAACAGAAACAATAGAATATTTAGCCTTGATTGCTTGACCCAGTTTTGGTGGTGGTGTTTCAAACAATATGGGTATCCTCATATTATCAGGGGAAACCTTTCAGCCAACCCAGTGGGCTTTCTTAAGTTAATTTAGGAAGTCATGTCACATTATTTCCTCCTCACTGTTAGGCTAATAGATACCTGAAATACCAACAGAAAAATATAGAGTTAATAGCTAGCATTTAGAGTTCACTTCCTAGTGCCATTTTTAAATGCCATATAATTCTCTTAACAATATTATTTGTATCCCCATTTTATGGATGAAAAGACTGAGGCACGGAGAGGTTAGGTAACTTGCCTGATGATATTTGTATGTCTGGTAAGTGGCAGAGATGGGACTGAAAGCAAGGATTCTGGCTCCATGGGCCACTGTGCTACATGTCCAGTTACTACTTTAATGCCTTAAGCCATGGTTGTCCAATCTGTCTTTGGTTTGGGGTTAGACTAGGAATGAGTATATCTGGGATGAAGAGAGCCTTTGGATTTTTTTTTTTTTTTAATGTAGTCCTAGGAGGAACTCTTCCCAGTCTGCTGGAGCTGTCTCTGAAAGGTACTATGTCATTTGGTTCAAAGTCTGTTCGGCTTTCTTCCCTTGCTTGTATATATTCAGGCAATATGGGGAAGGAAAAATATATTCATACCCAAAAAGTTTAGTAATGCTGCAAAATGCTAGATTTGGATTGACTCTGGCTCCATTTCAAGGACCTGACAGTGCCTTGATCTTTGCTTTTGAAGCCTTCTTGTCAGCAACACTGGCAAGTACACCTTTGAAAATTTACATGTGAATTCTTGTGTTTTGAAAAAAAAAATGTTTGTTAGTGTTTCTTTTCTTGAACACTAGTTGATGCTTCGCCAGCTAGTTAAAAGTCTGCAAATCTGAGTGCTGGCTGAGAAGCTAAGCTTGCTATAACCAGTTATCCCCAGATGGCCAGATTCTGTTATGTACCACTTTTATAGATGCTCAGTGGTTGCGTACATGGGGTTATTAGGTGTACTGTTCCACTTGTTTTTGCCAGGCATGCACAGTACATTATTTGATAGGCTGGGACAGATGGTATAGCTCAAATATGCTCAAATGAAAATGATGAGGGAGAAAAGAAAGTGAAAAAAAATAGAAAAAGGGCATTTGATTTTCTAATTCACATTTCGGAAGTGAATTTTAGTGTCTGTGATTGACTAATAAATGCAGTGTTGCTGTAAGACTTGAATTCATGAACGTCTGTTTAAACAGCTATAACTGAGTAATCAGCAGGAAGCAACCTTTTCCTTCGTGGATGCTATCCCAAACTTCATGGGGTCTCCTCCAGATCTGAAAATGTTTGGGCCACTGAAAGACATCAAAAATAGATCTGGATTTTTCAGAGTATGATATACCACCATCAATATCAACCAAAACAGAAAAATCCCAATTATATTTTTAAACTGAAAAAGAGGGAGGGGAGGTGGTGGGGATACAGAGAGAGAGAGAGAAGAGAGAGCGAGCCTGGTAAAGTAATGGTGATAAGGACAATTAATCAGTCTTCATACAGCTGCTTCCTGACATTTCTGCAAATTGTTGTGGAAAAATTAATGAAGGTTAGATCAGTAATGGTTTCAAGCTTGGCCAGTGGAAAGTATGACAATGTTTCCATCAGCAATTAAATTGGGCTGCTTTCTTTTTTTCTATAGGGGAAGTGGTATGATGTATGTTCTCCACAGGAAATGGAAAACGGCAGCTGAACTGTGTGTGAGCCCAGGTATGGAGGAGTACTTGGAGTGCTCCAGCCGCCTCTCCTTGATTAGCACCACAGATTTGCATTTTTCTGTTGAAAGGATTTTGCTATACAACACGCAGAAATCCTTCCTTTAAAAGAGAGTGAGAATCTTGGGATTTTATTGCACGGACACAGATATACTGTGAATCTAAGCTTTGGTAGCCAGAAAGTGGAACTTATGACAAACAGAAAGTGAAACTCACCTATCTAATTTTATTTTTCAAGCTGAAGGTAGTTCAGTACAGGCCCTGTTCACATCCTGTGTAACCCTATGGGATTTTCCCCAGTATTAGTTAAAAATTTTCCCATAGGGTCACACAGGATGTGAATTAAAGTAAACACTTAACAAGCATGATGAAAAGGAAATTAGCTTTCTAAATGGTCCTTTCACCGTTAACATCCTGAGTAGTTACTAGAAACATGGGAAAGGGTCACTTCAGTGTCTCCTTATCAAGTTGTTACATTATAGTAGAATATATGAATCTTCTTCCCTGTTATATATGAAATATATTTCCTTGTATGTGAAACTTAAATTTACAAAAGTATTTTTCCTTTTGGAAAACATTAAAAAGCTTAGCCAAAGTCTGTAGATTGGTTCTTCATAGCCTTTTCTAGGGTAGAGGTTTATAAACCCCTTTAAAATTCATAAAAGCTCCTGACTCTTTTCCCCAGGAAAATGCATATAGACACAACACTTTTCAGTATTTTTGAAGTTTTGCATATCTCTTACATAGATCTTGAACCCTAAGCATTTTCCTTTTTTCTTTTTTTAAATTTGAGACAGGGTCTCACTCTGTTGCCCAGCCTGGAGAGCAGTGGAGTGATCACAGCTCATTGCATCCTGGGCTCAAGCAATCCTCCTGCCTCAGCCTCCCGAGTGGCTGGTACTACAGGTGCACACTACCACACCCAGCTAATTTTTTCCTTCCTTTCCTTCCTTCCCTCCCTCCCTCCCTCCCTCCCTCCCTCCCTCCCTCCCTCCCTCCCTCCTTCCTTCCTTCCTTCCTTCCTTCCTTCCTTCCTTCCTTCCTTCCTTCCTTCCTTCCTTCTCCTTCCCTCCCTCCCTGCCTCCCTCCCTTCCTCCCTTCCTCCCTTCCTTCCTTCTTTCCTTCCTTCCTGACAGGTTCTTGCTGTATTTCCCCGGCTGATCTTGAACTCCTGGCTTTAAGCAATCCTCCTGCCTCGGCTGCCCAAAGTATTGGGATTACAGGCTTGACCCACCTTGCCTGGTTCCTGGGCATTTTTCAGTGGAATGGGTTTTAAAAACTTTTTTTCTTTTCTTTCCTCCCTCCCTCCCTCCCTCCCTCCCTCCCTCCCTCCCTCCCTCCCTCCCTCCCTCCCTCCCTCCTCCTCCTTCCTTCCTTCCTTCCTTCCTTCCTTCCTTCCTTCCTTCCTTCGAGTTTTACTCTGTCCTCCAGGCTGGAATGCAGTGGTGTGATCTTGGCTCACTGCATCCTCCACCTCCTGGGTTCAAGAGATTCCCAGGCCTCACCCACTCAAGTAGCTGGGATTACAGGCATATGCCACCACGCTTGGCTAACTTTTTGTAGAGATGAGGCTTCACAATGTTGCCCAGGCTGGCCTCAAATGATCCACCCGCCTTGGCCTCCCAAAGTGCTGGGATTACAGGTGTGAGCCACTGCACCCAGCTTTAAAAGCGTTTTATGGGCAGATAGAAACTTACAGCTACAACCATAAACTGTTAATCATTATAAGTAAATATTTCGTAAGAGGTAATTTCTAGGAAACTTTAAGTGCAATAAAGATTATTTCACTTTTCCACCTAAAGAAGGCTTCCTTGCCTTTAGAAGGGAGCTTGTACGTTGGACAGAGCATACAAAGCTGTGTTTGAAGCTGGCTGTGTGACATTCTAGCAGGTGACTTTAGTTGTCCTGCCTCAGATTTACCATGTCTAAAATGGTGGCAACAGTGAGATAATTTGTCACCTGTGTCTGGCAAGTAATACATGCTCCATATATATCCCTTCCCTCCTCCTTTGAGATTTAGTTGATTTTTATTTTATTTAATTAATTAATTAATTAATCTATTTATTTATTTATTTATTGAGACAGAGTCTCACTCTGTTGACCAGGCTGGAGTGCAGTGGCGTGATCTTGGTTCACTGCAACCTCTGCCTCCCAGGTTCAAGGGTTTCTCCCGCCTCAGCCTCCCAGGTAGCTGGGATTACAGGCGTGTGCCACCATGCCTGGCTAATTTTTTTATTTTTCGTAGAGATGGAGTTTTACCATATTGGCCAGGCTGTTCTTGAACTCCTGACTTCAGGCTATCCCCCTGCCTCAGCCTCCCAAAGTGTTGAGAATTACAGGTGTGAGCCATGGCACCTAGCCAAGATCTAGTTTAAATGTTACTTTCTTGCACATTGTTTTACAATTCTTCAAGGCAGATTGTTATCTTCACTTCCTACTTGGTGTTCTTTGTCGCGTTGTCAATTTCTTTACTCTTAAAAATTATGCTGTCATTCACTGTTTACATCTCAGAGTGTGAACTTTGAGGATCTTGTACTTATTAGTGATGTTTTATTTATCTCCCTGCAAGTTGTGTCCAGCATAATACATAAGACACATGGGCACTTCCTGCTTATTAAGTTAGTAATAATAGTCCAATGCTTATTTGAAATGAAATAACTTAGATTTGGCCTTGTGATTGTCACTTGATGGTGTATATGTGACTGCTAGTCATCTCCAAATGAGATCAAATGATCAGCATACAGCCAAAGTAAAATTTAGTGAGAGAACAGAGCCTAGAACTGAAAGTGTGTTTTTTCTAGTGTTGGCTACAACCATAGAGTATACTAAGCCGGAGCCACAGTATTTTAGCCAGAGCTTTTAGTCAGGTTAATTACCAAGTAATTTTTTTAAGAAAGTACTATTATATTTCTAAAATATATACACCTAATCTCTGAGACTCAGAGAAGAAAATTTGGGCCCCTCCAACCTTAGTTTGTATTTTAGTCTTTAGAATCCAGGGTGGAAGGATAGCTTGAAGAACATATCTATCTGCCTTATTTTGTATTGTTTCTTAAGTCCTCTCATGCCCTTGCTAATACTGTTCAACTCGAGTTGAACAAAAATGTGGCCTGTCCTCAAGGAGCTGTCATTCTTCAACACCCACTCCTCCCCACTTTGAGAGAGAGAGAGACAATGTGTTTGTGTATATGTACACACATACACACACACACACACACACACACACACACACACACACACACACCCTCTGATGCTATTATAAACATTTTTATAGGGAACTTAAATAAAAATTCATATAGAACCAGAATCTGTCTTAGTACTTGAACAACTCATTGGCAGTAAACTCTGTTCCTTCTGTACAGGATTAATGGTTTCCAAGCTGTAAATTATGATTTAGAGCCTTGTGCATTAAGACTGACTTTGAGCCAGGGGAGGCTTGGAAGAAGACAATGTATAGTTTGCTTTAGGAGGTCTTGGAGCACATTTGTGTGGGGAAAACAGCAGTGAGTTAGAGTGAAGAATGAGAAATGCCGGAGGCAGGGGTTAGTATCTGGTGGTCTGTGGGTCCTACTGTGCAGAGTGCTGGGAAATCCAATGCGACTTCAGAAGTAGAACTGTGGATTCTTAGCGGTGCTAGTAGTGTGAGCTGAGTGATGAGGAGGTGGTCGTAGTTGAAATAGGATGGGATAACAGAGGTTTGTGATCATGAGAAGTAGATAAAGAGATTAATTAAGGAAATATGAGGAAGAAAAAAATACATGCTGGAAATGGGCTGAACGGGGGGCAAAGAATAGTAGGGTTGAAGACTTTGCTAAATAAATCATTGGCTGTGAGCTCTTGGCTCTCGTGAGATGCACAATCATTCCCTTGCTCAGGCATTTCTACCTCCTGGAAAGCCTTGTCTCTGTCTATCAGAATATTGAAGCCCTTATTTAACTTCTACCAGCTGCATAAATATTTGTTTCATGACATTAGCTCACAGCAATCTCCTTTTTACTGTACTCATATACTATTATTATAAATGTAGTAGCACTTAATTGATGTTTAGAGCTATAATTTAAATTTTCACCTGCATGGCTTGTCTCTCCAATAAGCTTCCAACTTTGTATAGAATTGGTTAGTGTAAAAAAATCCTCTCTACTGTCCAATACAAAGTCATGTGTATAGCAGGAACTTGGTATGTTATCAAGAGTTTTAAAGGATACTGAGTTTCTATTATGTCCCCAAAACTTTACCAGATGGCACAAAAAAAGGAATTATAAGACACAGTTCTTATTCATAAAGTACAAATAATCGAGTTGGATATTTTGTGTGGAAGACTAGCAATTTGTGATTCAAGAAGGACTCTTGTGGAGCCATCTAAATTATCTAGAATTAAACAAGACTGTGCATGTGAAATGCCTAGTACAATGCCTGACAGATAACGAGTACTCCATAATCACTTATGACGATCACATATATCATTATTAATATTAATGTAATATGTTGACTAGGCTTCCTGAGCCACCATGCCCAGCTTGAAATTCATAAAGATTAATCTATGTTAGAAATGTCAATTTCTTTACCTTTTGTTTTAATGGAATCTGGGTTTCACGTCTCAGTCTCCCTGGAATTATTCATGTAAAAGGCCTCAATGATGTATCAATTGGCAATTTCAGTAGACATTTAAAAATTTCTCATTTAATATGACTTTTCTATTGCATTTGAACTTTCTCCTCCTCGAAATATTCTTCTCCCTTGGATTTCTTGACTCCACTTACCCCTGGTTTCTCTACTGCTTGCCCAATTACTCCTTCTCAGTCTCCATCATTGGTTCTGTCCCCCAATCAGCCCATTAAATGTTGCAGCGCAGAGTTCTGTCAGAAGGCTTTGCTGTGGTTTGAATGTGTGCCCCTCAAAGAGCATATATTGGTAACTTAATCCCCAGTGCAACAGTGTTGACACCTAAGGAGAGGTGATTAGGCCATGCCTTCATGAATGGATTAATGCTGTTATTGAGAAAGTGGGTTTGTTATCTTGGGAGTGAGCTCCTTCTAAAAGGATTAGTTAGCCCCTTTGGCCCTGTCTTGTGTGCTCTCTTGCTCTGTCTTTGCCCTTCCACCATGGGCTGTTGCAACAAGAAGGCCATGGCTTGATCTTAGACTTCCTATTTTCCAGAACCATGAGCAAAATATTTCTGCTTGTTATAAATTACCCAGTCTGTGGTATTCTGTTATAGTAGAACAAAATGGATGAAGCAAGACTTTCTCATTTCCCTTCTTACTCTATATACTTTGCAAAGACTGAGTGTTTTTATCTACTTTGATTTCTTTGACTACTATTCTGTAGTAGAAGCTCTAGTTTCCTACTTCCACACACTATATACTAGATATGTCTGCATAAATAGCCCAAATAAACTTCAAATTAGACATGTTTACAATCATACTTTTCCCTCAAGACCTGTTTGTCCTACCTTCTTTCTATGCAAAGCCCCACTACCCCTATAGACATCCAAGCGAGAACCTTGGACTCACCTTTCACTCCTTTCTCACCTTCTTATCACACTGACACATATAACCAATTCCCAAATTCTGTCAATTGTTCTTCTCAAATATTTCTGTAATCAGCCTCCTCCAACCCACCACCTTTGCCCAGTTCAGTTCTTCATTGTATCTCCCTGAACTATTGCAACTCTTGACTGATGTCCTTGCCTGAAGTCTCCACTCACCTCTCCACCGTTCTCCACACTGGTTCCAAAGTTGTTCCTCTAAAAGACAAATCTAATCATGTCATTCCCAAACTTAGAAATATTTGATGGCTTCCTAGTGCTTTAGGGTATAGAAAAAATAAACCAACATTTGTTTATTCCCAGAATACACCTGCTTTCTTTATGCTTTTCTGCATTTAGAGTTGCTATTTCCTCTGCCTCTAATGTCACGTTTCAATTTCTCTATTAGATGAACTTCTGCACATATTTCAAAACATAAAGGTCATCTCCAGTATGAAGTTTTTCTTACTGTGTTCCCATATCCCTCTCGTCAGCACACTTAGTCATCTCCTTGCTTCTGCTTGCTAGTGCTTTGTCCATATTTGACCATAGATCTGGTGTAAAATTATTTTTCACCTGTCAAACTCTAGACCATAGACTCTGAGGGTTATGTCTTATTCATCATTATATTTGCAGTGACCAGCATGGACCTGCTGGGAATTCAATAAAACGATAGAGGAAAGATTGTAAAGAGAAGCCGAATATATTAAAAAACTTCTGAGGCCAGGCATGATGGCTCATGCCTGTAATCCCATCACTTTGGGAGGCCGAGGCAGGAGGATGCCTTTGAGTCCAGGAGCCAAGACCAGCCTGGTCATTACAGTGAGACCTTGTCTCTACAAAAAAATAAAAAATTTTGGGACATGTGCCTATAGTCCCAGCGACTCAGGAAGCTCAGTTGGGAAGATTGCTTGAGTCCTTGAAGGTTGAGGCTTCAATGAGCCATAATTGTGCCACTGCACTCTAGCCTGGGTAACAGAGCAAGACCATGTCTCAAAAACAAACAAACAAACAAACAAACAAACAAACAAAACAACAACCCTGAACTGATGATGGAGCATCCAGACATAATGTCTTATGTTTTATACATGATTGAATTTAAATGATTTAATAATATACTATCTCTTACTCCAATAAAGAGGCAAACTTAAGGAAAATCAATTAAATATGTATGTCATCTATGTATATATGTTAACAAAATCTTAAATGTGAATGATTTTCCAGAATCCAGAAGATTCAACCACAGATAACAGAGAGACATAGGTGAAACAAAAGATAGTCAGAAATTAGATCAGAAAAACAAAGAATATTAACCTTTAAGTGAAATTAGCCCTCATAACAATTTTGATTGCATTCATATAATTCTGACTATAGTGACCGAAAAATTAGAACCTGCCCATGGGTTTTCATTATTGATGTATATTTGACTGTATACATAGTAGTGACAGATCTTATAAACAGTATATATATCCATCAATAGAAAGATTATAAAGTGAAATAACTAAATTATATTAAATATTTTAAAGTCATGTAATTTATTAACAAAAAAATAAGCACTTTTTTTACAGTGTTAAAATGATCTTGAATGTTGTAATGAACTTTGTCTGAGCCTCAGAATAAGTGGTAGCATTTAACTTTCAGACACACATTTGGAACTGTGGACTTCAAGTAGGGCCAAGTATTTTTTCTGTTTCACTTTGAATCATTTTTATTGCTCTGTCTTCAAGTTCACTAATCTTTTCTTCAGTAATATATAATCTGCCCTTAATGTCTAATCTGCCATCCGGTGCATTATATATCTCAAATTTTGAACTTTTCCTCTCTAGGGGTTTAATTTTGAGCTTTTTAATATTTTCCATATTGTTTCCACTTAACACAGCCATTCTTTAGTTTCTGGAAAATATGGAATGCAGTTTTTAAAAAACTGTCTTGCTGACCTTTTCTGCTAATTCTATCATCTGGGATGGTTCTGATCAGTTAATTTTTCTCCTCTTTGTAGGTCACACTTTTCCACTCTCTACTTGATGATTTCAGATCAGATGCCAGAATTTTACCTTGTTGGCTACCAGAAACTTTTGAATTCCTAAAAATTTTATGGAGGTTTGTTATGGGGCATGGTATAAGATACTTGGAAACAGTATGATCTTTTTACATCTTGCTTTTTAAAAAGCTTTGTTAGATAGGACCAGGGCAGCACTTAGTCTAGAGTGGATTTTTCTCCGCTATCAAGGCAAGACCTTTCTTAGAACTCTAACCAATGCCCCATAAATTATGGGATTTTCCCTTCTGGCTGTTCGGAACAGGGCTGGCAGCCCTTGTGAATACCAGGCACTGTTCCCTCTAATATTTTCAGGTGGTTTTTCCCTGGCTGTGGGTAGTTTCCTCATGTGCTGATCAAGCAGTACTCAACTGAATATTCACAGGTCTTTGGATTTCTCTTGCTGTAGTGCTGTCCTCCTGGTGTTTTACCCCGTGACTTTTAACCATCTTCGGCTCCCTGGACTTCTGTCTCCCAGTCCTCCACTCGGGGACTGCTGATCTCTACCTAGGTCACCCTTTCCTAGGCCGTGGCCTAAACGCTCTCTCCAGGCCAGCTGCTGGGGCCATTGTAGAGTTCACCCCATTTGCTTCCCTTCTTTCAGGGACCACTGTCCCTTCCTGCTAGGTGGCCCCCAGCATCTTGAGAGCTATTGTTTCATGCATGTTGTCTACTTCTATCTCTGTTTTCAGACAGGAGGGTAAATCTGGCTTCAGCTACTCCATGTTGATCCAAGGTTGAATTAGAAACTCTTGGATTTATTTACTCATTGATATGATATCCGTTAGTCTGAAGAATTAAAGATGCTCTTAGGATAATTGCTACATAAAGGATTTAACTTACTGTACACACCTAACATGGGGGGTCAGGTCTGTGAAATCTGTGTGGAGAGAATGTGTTAGAAAGTATTCTCACTCCATGATATAAGGACTATTGGCTCTGCCTTTCTTACTTCAACTGAAAGTTGTATAATTTAAATTTATACATTGTGAATTGTGAATTATAAATTGTGAATTTTTGAGACTTTAAAAGAATGGCTCTGTTTTCTCCTTGTTTCTAATCTGACATTCTTCAAAGCAGCTACATTGTGTGTAGGGGGAGGGGAAACACTCGTGACATGCATGAAATTTTAGCCATTGCACAAAATGATAGGGTTTGGAAGATGTAAATAGGGTGGTTTGGAAAAATCCACCTATTTACTCCCATTTGTAAGCGGCCAGGTTTCTTAGACTGATCTTAAGTGACCATTCTGCTTTCACTAACCCCTCTGCATCTGCAGTAGAAGAGAGTTTGCATATGTTGCATTTTTAATGATTTGTCTTACAGTGCTCTGAGGTCATTCCATGGTGGAATGCCATCAGCTTGTTTGCGCTTTCTCTCTCTCACATACACACACACACATGCACACACACACACGCGCGCCCCATGAAAGCAGATATTTTCTAGGGAATGTCCTGATGTACTGTTCTTTGAATGTAATGACATTGGTTTACACAGGAAGCTAGACACTCATTTTTGTTCTTTGGAGACTCTGTCCAAAACATATTTTCCGCATTGGTTTTTCTCAATATGGTATACACATGTATCACTTACACAGTTAGCGTTTGGGAGGCACAGAGACTGATGAAGAATTCCTGATGTGTAGTGCTGTTATCAACCTGCTTTGAATATTTGATGTTGAAAAAACATCCTCTTTCCTATCCACTGATTATTTTTTTCAATTCTCCTTGGAAAACCATGAAACAGAAATCAGTTTGAAGGCAGATCCTATAGCCTTACCTTGTGTGCCATATATTGTGTTTTCTCTTTTCTTTCTTGTCTTGTCTTGTCTTGTCTTGTCTTGTCTTTCTTTCTTTTTGTTTTTGAGACAGAGTCTTGCTCTCTTGCCCAGGCTGTAGTGCGGTGCCATGATCTTGGCTCACTGCAACCTCCACCTTCTGGGTTCAAGCAATTCTCCTGCTTCAGCCTCCTGAATACCTGGGATTACAAGTACGCACCACCACGCCCGGCTAATTTTTGTATTTTTAATAGAGATGGGGTTTCACCATCTTGGCCACGCTGGCCACAAACTCCTGTCCTCAAGTGATTTGCCCCCCTTGGCCTCCTAAAGTGCTGGGATTACAGGTGTGAGCCACTGAACCTACCCTAATATTTTGCATGCTTTTCTATAAACTCAAGACATCTGTATATTCCATGATGTTTCCTTTGCCTGTTGGATTGAGTTTCTTACTGAAAGCATGACAAATAATTTATAGCCCCAAAGATGTGGACTATGTATGGGGTTTTACTTAATTAAATTCTTAAGATTGATTTTGTAAAAATACACTGTAATTAAAAACTATATATATATATATATATATATATATATATATATATATAATCATTGAAAAAATATATCAACATTTACTTTTACCTATCCTCTTAGTCTAGTCATTATAATTGCTATCATTATTGAGCAATAACCAATGGCTGGGAGCTCTGTTAGGTGCTTATTTACTTAACCTGTGGCCCATACAACATTCTGCAGGGTAGGTGTTGTTATCCCCACGGACAATGTGATGTGAGGAAATCAGCCTAGAGAGGGCAAGTGACTTATTTAAGAGAACAACCCTAGTAGGAAGCAGAGCTGATATTCCCAGCTGGGGCTGCCTGACTATAAAGCCTAACCTATGTCCTATTACCCTAAAAGATTTAGCAACATGTCCTGGGTTTGTTGAGAGTGATGATTATACTTGGTAGATGTTTAAAAATTAGAATATTGGGCTGGGCACAATGGCTCATGCCTGTAATCCCAGCACTTTGGGAGACTGTGGTAGGTGGATCACTTGAGGTCAGGAGTTCAAGACCAGCCTGGCCAACATGGTGCAACCCCCGCCTCTACTAAAAATACAAAAAATTAGCAGGATATGGTGGTGGGCACCTGTAATCCCAGCTACTTGGGAGGATGAGGCAGGAGAATCACTTGAACTCGGGAGGCAGAGGTTACAGTGAGCTGAGATAGTGCCAATGCACTCTAGCCTGGGTGACAGAGTGAGACCCCATCTCAAAACAAACAAACAAACAAACAAACAAACAAACAAACAACCCAGAATATTAGCCAAGTACTTCTAAAATGAAGTACTTACAAAGAAGTCTTTATTAAGAGCCAGATACTGTTCTGGGAGTGATGGGTCACAGAGATGAGCAAAGCCGACTCCTCTACCCTGAAGAGAGACACAGGGGGCAGCAGTTACACAGGAGCACACTCAGCCCATATCTTAAAGGGGTGTGTGCCCAGTGCCGAGAGAGTGAGGAGAGGGAGGGCTTAAAATCTCAGGGTGGGTGAGGTGGGGTGAGTGTTCTCAGCCTTCAAGGAAGAGATGGGGTCAGAATTGAGGCCTGAAGGAGGAGTAAGAGGTGACAACCTTGACTGTCTCTGCCTAAAGGTAACTTCAGACTAGAGACCTGACTTTTGTCTGGAATTTTTAAAGCTGACATAGGTCCATTTACAGCCATTCATATCAGTATTCATCCCTTGTATGGATTGTGCTTTCCATTATACACGTTTTCTGCCTGCTGCCAGGTATACCATACTACTGATACTCTGATATCTTAAGCACGTATTCTGTGAAAGACCTTGTACTCGGATTTGTGTGGGATACAAAGATGAATATAATTCAGCCTTCAGGAGCCTTCCATTTAATAAGGAAGAGAAGAACTGTATTCAAATGTTAATGGAAGAAGGGAGCATGCAGCGTTTTAAAGTAGGAGCAAATGTGTACTATGGCATACTGACAGGAGGACGATTATGACCAACTGAGAGATTCATTATGAGGTCCTCCACCATCCATCCATTTATCCCTTCATCCAGCATTCCCTTCCTCCCTCCATCCATTCATCCTTCCATCCTTTCCTCCCTCCCTACCTCTATCCCCCATCCATTCATCCCTCCCCTATCCTTCCTCCATCCCTCCATCCATCCTTCTATCCATCTAGCCCTTCTTTCTTCCCTCCATCCCTATATCCCTCCCTCCCTCCTTCCCTTTATCTATCCATCCCTCTATCTACTCATCCATCCATCCCTCCCGCATCTCTCTCTTCCATACATCCCTTTTTTCATCCCTCCCTCCCTCCTTCCCTCTGTCCACACATCTATCCCTCTATCTCTTCTTCTCTCCATACCTGCCTCTATCTCACTCTTCCATCCATCCCTTCCTTCCTCCCTTCCTCCTTCCTTCCATCCATTCACCCACAGACATATTTACAGAGCATTTCTTATGTATCAAGTTTCATGAAACAGCTGGCATATGAGTTGGGTCTTATGTCTAGGTACGTTTTAATAGATCATGATAGAGATCATAAGGAAAGTCTGCCAAGCCAAGCTCATGGACTGAGCAAAGGCATAAAGATGCCTCTTATGCTTGACAATAATGACTAAGCCATCTTTCTACAGCCCAGCTTACTGGAGTAGATGTAGTGGAAGATTAGGCTGGATGGACAGTAAACCGGATTCGGGTTTTAATGAGAACACAGGTATCCAGCCATTTGTATGAAATGTCACACTCATTATTGAATATTTGCATGAATTTTCCATAGTATCTTTTCCACTCTATCATTTACAGTTTCATGTAAATATTTTGTTTCTCAAAGGAGATTGTAAGCTACTTGAGAATGTAAGCCATTTTGTATCCCATTTCTCCAAAATGTGAGTATATTGGGAGTACTGACAGTGAATAAGACCAAGGCAGATCTACAGGACAGTAAACCCAGCAGGCACGGTAATACCCAGTATAGGTATTAGTATTGATGATGAAATGTTTGAAAATGCTGCTTTTTAGACGAAGATGTTAGTTAATGTGTAGATATATTGAGATCTATCCAGGTTGAGAACAGTAGTCCTAACCTGTGTTGAGAGGGCTGTCCTTTAGGCACAATTTCTCTTGGACAGACGGAGATGATGTCTGTTTGATTCCCCATTGTATACCTGGCACCAGGCAAAACACTTGACACTTGGCATATGCTCATTAAATATTTGTTAAATGAATGAAAGGTAAGGGTCTTAGCACCCTACATATTGGTGTTTCATAAGCCTCTACCAGAGTCCTCCAAATTAGGCCCTTTGTAGGTGGCATTATAAAATCTATATGCAGTCTGAGGAGCTCTTGTATGCTTAAATATGAGCTCAACAAGTTGATGAGATGGTAGAGCTAGGTCAGGAGACACGCAGTCTTCTCAGACCTGCCCTGAAACTGTTCCCATGTACTGTCTATTTTCTGTATAAGCTCCTCCCCTTGAAGAAAAGTAGATTTTTTTTTTTTCTGTGAAACTCTGCCCTACTTGGAAAGCCCTGCAAACGAGCAAAGGAAGGCAGGATTCCTCTGTCTCTCTGTGTCCTCTTCCACTAACAGAAAGAGCAAGCTCTGTGTAAAAGGTTCCCAAGTTGGGATAGGGGGCAGTTGTTGGGGGGCAGTGTTGGGATCTGGCTTATCACCATGATACTCTCTGAGGCTGGCTGGGATTTCAGGGAGTAGGGAGGAGCTGGGGGGTTCCTTAAGAAGGGAATGTTGGAGTTAATTGCTTCCCTGTCCCTCCATGGGGAGCACAAGCTATTCCCTCTTGCACACAGGCTGGCTGGTACAAGTGGCCAGGTTCACATACTAGGCCCTCTTGGTTCCTTTGGCTCTCTAGTTCACTCAAGACATCTGCTAGCCTTGCCAGCCCATGTAATTACTCCTCTGTTTACAGCCCCTCTTCTCCTTCTTTTATTATACCTGGTGTGTGTTTTGTATCTAGTTCATCTTGAAGGGTATATACCTCACAATCTAGCATTACGTAGGGTGGCACACAGCATAGTGTTAAGGGAATTTGTTGATTATGTGTTTTTTTGTTTTTTTTTTTTTTCATTTTGGGGAGCAAAGGCTAAAATTTGTGGCCATGCCCTGTGGAATCCAATTGAAAGAATGACTATTCTCCATTCATCTTTTAAAAGTCTATTAAGAATAATTATCTAGCACTTTTCCTGTGGGATTTTTTTAAGCTTTTCTCCATGGTAAGGTGGAATGGCCTTATAATCTCAAGCACGTTATTAGGCTGCCCTATTTTGTTAAAAGGATGTCAGCTTTGCCCTTCTCCCACTGACCGTCTATTATGACTATGGAGTCCTTATTTCACTAATAAACTAGAGTACCTACACCCCAACATGTGTCAGAGAACAATTTTTAACTTTTTACTGTTGCTTAATACCTTATGCAAAAGTTAGTTAGGTTGGTTGAGAGAAGTATGCTGGCATTTGTTTTTCCAAGCAGGGGTCATAACTCAGGATCTCCAAATGTGTATTTTTTTTTTTTTTTTTTAGTTTGATTCACATAAAGGCAGGACGTTCTGTCTTCAGTTGGCTTTTGGGCACCAATACTTTTTCTTGTCTTCAGCAAGCCACTTTACACATCTACGTTACCTGCCTTCCTCTGAAAGGACGAGAGTTATGAATCCTAATGTTATAAATATTATCGTGGTATCAAGCCAGATCAGGAGAGTATGACTCTATTACTATACCTGCCTTTGAAACCACCTCTTACCTGCTGTCTTTGTGGGACACTCAATCAATCTGCTTTAGTACTTGTGTAACATTTTCTGAAATTGAGTGGAATTGTCCAGGCCACAACTACGTATAGTATTCATTTATAATTACTCAGAAGTCCTTTGAGCTCTTCATCACTAAGGTGTGATTGTTTAAGCTGTGAGAAAATTTTTCCGATTAAAATGTATACATGTTGGATAAACTACACTGGCATTGTGCTTCTATATGCAATTAAAGTTTGAACTGGAGTTTGCTGCACTGTGTCATTGTAGACTTGCTTGGAAACTTCTTAGAATTAGGAGATTGTGAAAACAGGTGATAAACAGCTTTTGATGTTCATGCTTAAGAGCCCTTTCAGCTTAGAAGTTAAAATGCTTAGGAGTTCAACAGGTTCATATGAAAATGAGATGATTTGGTTCCTTTTCTGGTACTTTCAGCCTCCCACTCCCAGGAGTCAGGGGTGCATGAAGGGGTGATGTTCCCATACACTGGGTGCCAAAGAAGAGAAGTCATCTCTCTTTGTCTCAGGGAGTGAATTGCAGTCCTTGATTTATGGGAAAGGAGGAATCATTCTTCATTGTTCTCTCTCCTGTCCTTGCTCTGTCCTGATTTTTGCTACACACCCTTGCAGTGAAGGCAACTACTGACTTTATTTTCAGTGTAAGCATCTGTGCGCTTTTGAGTTTAGGAAGGATATCTTCTCTTTGTGTCCTGAGTTGTGTGTGCGTGTATGTGCGTATACACTATACATTTATATAGTTGGGGTATTTTTTTTTTTGCCTCAGTGTTGGTTATAGCTATGAAAGATACAGGTAGCAGTTGCTTCACAGTTAACCCTAAGTCTTTGTACCCACACAGTGTAGGTGAAATCTTTTTTTAACCCTGTTCTTCAACAAATTATATGCCTTGCCTATGCAACTGTAATTATTTCACCAGCATCTGTGAAACCTATGTCATTTCTCTTTTAAAATATAGTAAGAAAAAATAGCAGAAATATATCTATTTTGAAAGCTTGTGTGGTGAAGCAAATTCCGGTAAAGTAAAGAGATCCTCCTGGTTGGAGCATTCACTGTAGCATTTCATCACCTGAAACTTCTAGGTGATGATGAAATACTGGCATATGCACTTAGCTACCAGTTGGAGTTTAACCTTACACTTCATAGATTTCTTTTAGTAAGAATTAAATACACTAGCAATCTTGACCTGGTCAAATGAAGACATTTATGTTTTTTTTTTTTTTTTTTTTTTTTTTTTTTTGAGGCAGAGTCTCGCTCTGTCGCCCAGGCTGGAGTGCAGTGGCCAGATCTCGGCTCACTGCAAACTCCGCCTCCCGGGTTCACGCCATTCTCCTGCCTCAGCCTCCCGAGTATCTGGGACTACAGGCGCCCGCCACCTTGTCCGGCTAGTTTTTTGTATTTTTTAGTAGAGATGAGGTTTCACTGTGTTAGCCAGGATGGTTTCGATCTCCTGACCTCGTGATCCGCCCGCCTCGGCCTCCCAAAGTGCTGGGATTACAGGCTTGAGCCACCGCGCCCGGCCAAATGCAGACATTTAAAAGTACATACTACAGAGTTTTATATTAGGCCTTTAAAAGACCCCGCATCCATTCTTGCTGTACTTAGTGACTTTACTTAAAAATGCCAAAGATCTTTTTTTAATTCATGCATTTGATCAGTCTTTAAACTCAATTGATTTTAAAACAACTTAGATATTAAAACATCAAAATCAGAATTTTGTGTTGTAAAATCTAGCTTAGCTACAGAAACTCGGCAGGACTTCACTTCTTAGTATAAAAATGTAAAATCCCTAAGTAAATTGCACAAGTAGAAGCTATCACATTCTCTTTATCTTTTCTTTGTGTATTGCTAGAAAATTCTGTCTGTGTTCATGATTCTCTTCTCTCCATGATATTCCCTTATTAGGGAGTGATTCTTTTTTAGAAACTTTAAGCTTTGTTTATGATGCTTTTCTTTTTTCTTTTGGCCATGTCATTTTTCATCCTTAAAATTGGGTTTGCATATATTAGGAAAAGAAAGGCAAACAGTGATTTGTGAAATTAAGTGAATTAGAGCTGTGAACATGATTTACATATAGTAGTTTTCTTTTTCTTTTTCTTTTTCTTTTTTTGTTTTCCTTTATTACTTCATGGCCAAGACTTGGATGTACTAGTCAGTTCATTCATACATTAGAAAGCATCTTTTAAATTTCGAGTATGAGGGTGGCAGAGACTGGCTGGCTGTTCACCAAATCTATGTCCTGTTCTTCCTGGACTCACAGTTAGACTGCATTTCCCAGGCCTTGCTACAGACAGATGAGCCATGTGGCTGAGTTCTAGTGAATGGAATGTGGGGGAAAGTCCCTGGGTGCAACTTCATCACCTGACTCATCGAACCCTCCCCTGGTTTACCCTCTATGCTTCTGTGCTTTTGCCATAATCATGGCAGAACATTGAATCCTTGTTACAGATGGTGAAGCCGTTGAAGGAGTTTGGGCTTTTTAATTCCTCCCAGTGTGGAGCCACACATCTATCAGAACACACATTTTAGATTGCTATTGAGAATGAGCCCTTATGCGTTTTGGATTTTGTTTGTTACAGCAGCTGGTAGTATATTAACAAATACAGGCAGAATCCCAACCTCCAGGGGCCTCATACTCCAGTCTAAGAGATTAACATGGCATAGTGAGATGGAATGATTAGTAGATGTCTATCTTGTGGTTTCACAGAAAAGGACTTGTGGAGAGCTATAGGGAGAAGGATATACTTACATTTAAAGATTAATACAAATGAACCATGTTAGAACTTCAGTCATGACACAGAAGGCCTGTGATGGGGACATCTATAAAACTGTGATTGAGAAGGGTCATGGATTTAAAATTCTTATCTTACAATGATCTAGTGATTTTCATTTTCATATTGTTTTCACATATGGAGATTCACTTAGTTCTTACAGTAACCCAGGAAGACAGCAAGGCAGGAATTATTGTGTCCATTTTATAGATGGGAAAACCAAGTCCCACTAAGTGGAAGTGACTTATGCAAGGGTACATAATCAGGAGAGCTGAATTGATCTGCTAATTGAGAGGCGCTGTGGAAATACTAGATCTGGAGTAAAAGAGAATTAGCTTAGATTCTTGTAATTACTGGCAATCACTATCTCGGTGATTGTTGGCCTTATTTAGCTTTCGCAAGTGAGAATGTTATCTAACCCTCTCAAGTGATAATTTTTTTTTGTTTTTTGTTTTTTGTTTGTTTGTTTTTTGAGACAGAATCTCACTCTGTCGCCCAGGCTGGAATGCAGTGGCACGATCTCGACTCACTGCAACCTCCACCTCCAGGGTTCAAGCAATTCTGGTGAGAATGTATTTTATGGTATGCTGACATCTGCCTTAATCTAGTGTTCTTTTTATGCTATCATAGTACCTCTTGCCTGCAAGTATTGTGTGTATTCCCTTGTTCTCCTTTTTTTCTTTTTCTTTTTTCTTTTTTGACACTGGCCACTGCTTGACCTCATACCTGGTGAATCCCTGGGAAAGGTCCTCTCTTCTGACCTGCAGACACCATAAGAACCAAATAGACAGGGCAAGCTGAGCCATCACATGGGCTACCCTGGCCTCTTTCCCTTGTGCAGGCTCAGTCCATTATGTTCCCCACATCATACAGTGAGGTGACTCTTACAGTATTCACTCTGGTCAAAATGTAGAGGTTTCTGCCTAATTATCACTATGTAACTAGTCTTTGTCAAGAAATGCCATTAATTACTCGTTAACATCAAAAAGCAACAAAAGATAAAATTATGATCTTCTAAAATTATTGTCTGGTAGAGCACATGGCCTTTCTGAGCCGTTTGGATTAGCCTAGGGAGAGACACTCAGTGTCAGAACAGAAGAATCTTTCCAGTTTTATATAATAGAGCCAGTTCGTTGAATTATTTTCATAGCACCTTCTATGCATTTTGAGGGATTCCTCCTCCTAAGCCTCTCAAATTCTCTCTTTTTTATTTTCTGTTTGTCATCCCTGAGAGTATTAAAGAGAAGCCATTTCTAAGATTTTAGCTTCTGGTTTTAAATTTTAATCTCTCTTAACAAATTAAATCATTCTCGTAAAAAAGATGCTTATCACTCTAAGCAGAAAATTTATAAATGTACTTATAAGAATTTATAATTTATAAATGTACTTATAAATTTATAAATGTACTTATAATAAGTCATGCATTTCTTGTTTCTGAGCATATTGGGCATATATAAAGATGAAGGCCAAATACTTAGAAACTTAGGGTGATTAGCTTGGAAAAGAACCCATTGTTTCATAGAGAAGCGTAAATCAAGTGAAGATGCCATCTGGCAGTTAGAGTCCAACCATATTAAACTTGAATTCTGCACTTTGCATACTAGAGGCAGAGGTGCTTAGTAAGTGTTAATAATGACTAATACGATATCATGGTTGTTAATTGAATATTGTCATCTAAAAATTGAAGTAGTAGACACACACTTCAGCAGCTGAATGTGGTGATGCTATCTTCCTAGGTTTAATTCCTCAGATATTTGTGAGCTATTAAGACCATTTATTCCACACCAGCCAAATGCAGACATTTTCAGTGTTTTTTGCTGCTACCTGGGTGTGCAGTAGCCCAGACCATAAATCTGAAGTAAAGGGAAAATATTTGCTGCTTACTCTAATTTCTGGGAAAGTTATTGGGAAAAAATAAGGTTTTTCAGTATACTAGGAAAAAAATAGCCTTTAGCAATTTGACCCTGGTTTGAGAAGACTCTACTCATTGGCATTAAATGATATGTGGCTTTTCATGCACAAATGAGCAAGAAAATTTCAAACTAATCAGTGATGCTGGGTTCCTGTCATGAGCCTGGTGCTGATGTGTCATTCCCTGCTACACTGCAAAGGGACTGTGTTTGTGTACTAGCTGCATCTTAGCCCAGAGGCACCCCTGCTGTTTGGTGTCACTAGTTTGCTATTCTACCATCTTGGACTTTGATTACAGTTTCAGATTGCATTATAGAAGTTAGTTGACAACTCTGATATTTGGGACATCAATAAGGTTTTGGGGAAAACATGCTTTTGGCAGGTGTTGGTTTTTCAAATAATATGTTGATGCTGCAGCTGTCTACTGATGACCAGAAATTTACTAATTTTTAGTCACTGAAATAGTGACTAGTGACAATATGAATATTCAGTTCTTCCAAGAAGAGATAATGCCTGATGCTCTCTCTCCTCCTTTCTTAGTGGTTTAGCCCCTCAACAAGAAATGGCTGTCCCTGAAGTGGACAAGATTCACATTCCTATCTGTCTTTTAAGGATACCTGGGTGGTACCATACAGACCGCTGTCTCCTCCTGGACTGCACTTAGGACAAGAATGATGTTTCCCACTGACAAGCCAAAAAAATGAGTTACATTTAATGGCTAGTCATTATGACATAATACAAAAAAAGGAGAAATTTTGACATTTATATTATATATAGTAATTTTTAGTTTATGAAATACATTAAGAACAGTTTGCTTTTTAAGCATTTCATGCTTTAAGTAATATTTCATGTTTTCAATATTTCACCTGTGCTAAGACAAAATCTACAGATATAAACACATATTTCACATGTGTTTGCATACATGCAAAATCAAATAACCATTTTCAACTTATGGACACTTGTTACCCCTATAGCTCAAATAATAAAAATCAAGTACCTACTTTTGTAAATGTAATGTTTGCCTGTATTTATAGCTTCTGGAAACTTAACTCTGCTAATATATAAATAAGAATGCCAATATTTTATGACCTTTTACAAGTGCTAGGTATTGTCCTGAATTATTTGCATGTGCTATCTCATTTAATACTCACAACCAGCTGGCATAATAACTATTAGTATCCCATTTCATAATAAAGAAACATGTTAGGAGAATTAGTTATATAACCAAGATCTCATAGCTGGTGAATTGTGCATTAGAATTGAGACTCAGTTCTGTCTTCACTCGAAAGACTATGTACCTCATCCATCAACCCCATCTTCATGAGGTCATCCTTGTCCCTAAACACTTAGGAGCATAATCTCTTCTCATTTTGAGAGGGTAGGTTAGGCAGAAAATTGCAACCCAGGCGAAACACTGTACAACCTTGCTATTTCTTGGTTTCGTGCCATCTTCATGAGCATGCAGGTGGACTTAGAAAGGGGGAAGCACCAGCCAACCAAACCTGTTTCAACCAAGGTGTTTTAATTATAGCATTTGTATGACACTATTGACAGCAAGGAACGGGGAACTTGACAGGAACTATCTAAAGCAAAAATGGAAACATTATACAGGGGTGGTGTGCTTTCAGGCAAAGCTTGCTCCAGAGATCTATGAAGCCTTGAGAAGCTAGTTTCTTTTGTTGGGGTGTCTGACTGTCTCCTCTGTGTATCAGATGTGCCATCAGGCTGTCTCCACTCACGGTAGTAGCAATGACCAAAGAAATCCCTGACTTCTCCTCACCACCCAAATCAAAGAGAGAGAGACATTCCTTATGGCTTCTCAGGATGAAAATCCTTTTTAATGTTTAACAGGCACCAGCTACTGTTACCTAGAAGCCCAAGTCAGAATTATTTATAATATTCCTCCTTGACATATAATCACTATGTTTGTGGCAAAAAAGAGGATTTTTCCAGACTTGTGTGTACAGTAGTCTCCCTTATCCATAGGGGATATATTCCAAGACCCCCAAATGAATGCCTGAAACCATAGAGGGTACTGAATCCTATGTATACTGTGATTTCTTCTATGCATACATACCTATGATAAAGTTTCATTTATAACTTAGACACAGTAAGAGATTAACAACAATAATAATTAGAAAGAACAATTATAACAATATATTGTAATAAAAGTTGTGTGAGTGTGGTCTCTCACCCTCAAAATATGTTATTGTACTGTTCTCACCTATTTTCTGACCATGGTTGACTGAGGGTGACTGAAACTGCAGAAAGCAAAATTGGGAATAAGGAAATATTTTGTCCATACTATTTGGGCACCCCAAGCACATATATACACAATGGAAAACTGTTATTCAAGAAGAATAGCATTTTGTTTACACTTTTGGGTGATATTGTCTCCATTCTCAATCTAAAATATTTATGACCTTATTAGCTTAAAATCCTAATTACTGTCTCCTTGACTAAAGTATTTCAGACTTGTTACTTTTGATGAGTTACAACTATTTGTTCCATGTAAGAAAGTATTGTGAAGTCATTTAGAACTAAATATTTCACATCAGTTTGGAGTCACTTGGATAGATGAAGTTTAATGAATTCTAAATTTTTTTTTAAATTTTTCATCCAGAACTTGTAAGCATTGGGTTAATGTTAAGGTAGTTTCTATTTAATAAATAAAATATCAGAAATATTAAAAAATCTGGAAACAGCAAAAAAAGAAAAAATTAGATGTGTTATGAGTGTATAAAATATATGTAGATACTAGTCTATTTTATCATCTACTACCATGAAATATGCATACATCTATTATAAAAAGTTAAAATTTGCCAAAACTTATACACATACATAGACCATATGTGGCACCATTCACAGTGAGAAACATGTAAACACAGGTAAAGATGCAGTATTAAATCTGCATAAAATTAACTGTTGGACCTGCTATACTACCATAATAATTTTGTAGTTCCCTCCTGTTGCTACTGCAGTGAGCTCAAGTGTTGCAAGCATTCACTTAAAACACCATGTGACGCCAATCATCTCCGTGTGAATGGTTTGTCTCCCAGCAAATTGCAGACACAATAAAAAGTGATCTCTTATGGTTCTTGCACATTTTTAAAATCATGTTTAATGCAATAGTTTAAACCTTGAATAACACCATGGGACCCATAGGAAGTGCCATTACTAGTGCTAGAAGTGCTCCCCAGAAGCAGAGGAAAGTCATGACATTAGAAAGAAAAAGCTCGGCCGGGCATTGTGGCTCACGCCTGTAATCCCAGCACTTTGGGAGGCTGAGGCAGGTGGATCACGAGGTCAGGAGATCGAGACCATCCTGGCTAACACAGTGAAACCCCATCTCTACTGAAAATACAAAAATTAGCCAGGTGTGGTGGCGACACCTGTAGTCCCAGCTATTCGGGAGGCTGAGGCAGGAGAATGGCGTGAACCCGGGAGGCAGAGCTTGCAGTGAGCCAAGATCGCACCACTGCACTCCAGCCTGGGGGACAGAGCAAGACTCCGTCTCAAAAAAAAAAAAAAGAAAAAAGAAAAAAAGAAAAAGCTGAATTGCTTAACGTGTACCATAGTTTGAGGTCTACAGCTGCAGTTGCCACCATTTCCGACAGATAATTCATCCTGTAAACAGATGATGAAAACTTATGGGATCAGTAAATACAGTACAGTAAATTTATTTTCACTTCCTTATGATTTTCTTAACATTTTTTCTAGCTTATTATTGTAGGAGTACAGTATATAATACAGACAACATACAAAATATGTGTTCATCCACTGCTTAGGTTATTGGTAAGGCTTCTGTTCAACAGTAGTCTATTAAGTTTTGGGGGAGTCAAAAATTATATGCGGATTTTCAACTGCTCGGTCCAGGGTAAGGGTGAGATTAACATCCTAACCCCTGCAGCATTCAAGAGTCAACTGTAGTCACTGTATAAAAGCTTTCTGACTGTTTACTGTGCTGATAGGACTTACTCAGGGCCCTCCGTGAAGCAGGAAGTTTTAGTTAGGACCTAGACCTTAACATTTCTTCAGCTTGGGTTTCTTTAGTCAGCAATAAAACTGCTTTGTTCATTAGTATCAATGACAGCAACAGTCATGCTACTTCTTGGCAATTTAAAATTGAAAGGTCACTTTCATGTGTCCTTTCCACGTGGGCTCACCCATAGAATGGTGGAGAAATGGGCCAGCATCTTTATTGTACCCATCTTTCGTATGCACAAACTCAAGCTCCAAAAGGGATTCACCCACGGTTAGTTCACGGCAGATGGGATCTTAAACCTATGTTCATGTGCCGTCCATGGAAACAGCCTTGCACTGAGAAGCAGGAGGCTAAGGAGTGACCCGCTGCTGTGTGATCTTTGAGAAATTGCTTTGACAATTGCTTAACCTTTCTGAGCATCAGTTTTCTCATGCTCCTCTTCCATTACAAGGCTATTGTGAGGCTGAAATAAGTTTTGAAAAATAATATACATAGACAAGATGTTACTAAAACATTTTCTTCTCTATATTGTATTGCTAGTTACCTATTGAAAGACTCACTATAATCTATAAATATTTATTCAAATAATTTACATCCATGTTAAAATCAGAGAGCAGAAGCTGCAATAAAATTAGTTCTGGCACCTTATCTGAGGCCCTCAGTGGAACCAGAGCAAGTCTGATAGAAATTGGACAAAATGATTAAAATACTTTATGTTGCAATTTCCTTTGTTTTTATTTGATTACTTGTTTTTGCTTATTTTTCTCTACTTTTGTTTGTTTTGATGACAATCTGTGCTAATGAAGAATTCTTGATTAGGTGGGTTGGGTTTTTTTTAAGCAAATTTTTTCCCTTCAGTGATATCTGAGAAAGAATGAAAGTGAGATTCCAAATAACATCGATAAAGAGAAATCAGTGAAAATTATATGAATTCAGACCATTCACAGGCCTGCAGATTTTGTCAAACTGCTTTCAAAACTAAAAACCATTTTTTAATTTATTATAATTTTTTCAGGGCAAATAACTTCTGGTTGCATTGTTTAAATTGCATTCTTCAAATTATTTATATGAGTGTGAAGAATATAGAAATTAAGCCAATATGCTTATATTAGATATTGCTAACTGCTGACTGAAACCCAAATTACGAATTCCAAACACACACTCTTTAGTGTTTACATTTATTTGAAGAGAAAGATCAAATTAGATCACATATAATTGGTTAATCAAAATGACACTGAAAATGGAAAATTATTTTCAGGCTCTTTAATTCATTATTTAAAATTGGAGTGACACTTAGGATACTTGAAGCTTTACCTTAAAAGTAGAGGTCAATTTGAGACTTGTAATGCTTTCTGATCAAATGGCTTCGAAACTTATTAAAGTACATGTTTCTAAATCTGATTTTATAACCCCATGGGTGTTCAACAGAAACAAAACCTTCATCCACCTGCTTCAGTACACTGCACAGGATTTGTGTGTAGGATCTGCCAGTGTAAGTTATCCATGTTCAAGAATGTGTCAGATGAATTTGCTTTGTCTGCTGCTGAGCTTTGACAGTAGCTAGAAATTTGACCATGGCTCAAAGATAATATAATTTGACTATATTATTTCCATATTATTCTTAAACAGTTCCTTAGAGAAGCAAAAATAATTAGTGTTCCTATCCAGTTAGGTTATATGTACCTTTTCTGTTATATTTATGAAAGCTTTTCTTCTCTTGGAATCAATACAGTTGAAGGCTAAGGAAAACGCACATATTCAGAGAGTTTCTGTCATTTTTCACAGAGCTGGAAGCAATTAGTCTTCACAGTTGTGTTGCTCAAACTATTGAAATATACAAATAGATTCAACTTTGGAAACAGTTTCTAGCTACATTTATTGCCTTTTCTAATAGTCCTCATTATTGAGATGTGTGTGTTTGTTTGTGTACATATTAATTGTCAGTATAATGGGAAAGAAAAGTAGAAATAGTATTTGAAGCTAGAAATGATGTTAGTGACCAAAACACATGCCTAGAAGGTCTAGATCCTTCCTATAGGACGGCCACAGATTTAGATCTTAGCTTTCTATCAGTCAGCCCAAAGAGAGACATAGAACTGGCTTAAAATGTAGTGTCTATAAAGCTAATTTTAAATAAAAATAAAATTCTTCCTTATTTTGAGTCCAGATAAATTTCTCCCATATGACTTCATTTTAAGTAGACGATTAGAAATGATAAACCATGAGGGCTAAGCACAGTAGCTCACACCTGTAATCCCAACACTTTGGGAGACCAAGGCGGGCAGATCGCTTGAGCCCAGGAGTTTGAGACCAGCCTGGGCAACATAGTGAAACCCTGTTGCTACGAAAAATATAAAAATTTGCCAGATGTGGTGGTGGGCACCTATAGTCCCAGCTACTTGAAAGACTGAGGCTGGAGGCAGAGGGAGGCCCTTTAGTCTGGGCGTGACAGAGCTAGACCCTGTCTGAAAGAATGAAGGAAAGAAAGAGAGAGACGAAGGGAAGGGAAGGGGAGGGGAGGGGAGGGGAGAGGGGGAGAGGAGGGGAGGGGAGGGGTAGAAAGAAAGAGAAAGAAAGAAATTAAGAAATTATAAAACATGGAGTTTTGACACCTTACTCTGCCCATAGTATCAAGCAATACATATTTTGGTAATCATGGTATCGGGAAAGAAATGTGGCATAGAATCGTCATCAATTTCCTTTGTTAAATTATTGATTAATTCACTGAGAAGAATCACCTCAGTCACTAATGATGCTAAAAAGTAAATATTCAAGTCATCAGTAAATATTCCCTAAATGCCTATGCGATGAAGCACAGCACGAGTATCACAATTTGCTACTCTTGGTAGTTATATAGAATTATAAGATATATACACAGTTTTTAAAAAATATAATAGTCTTAAATCTACTGTTCATACATAATAGCTTATAATTAATCATCTTAAGAGTTTTATTTTAGGATAAAAGATAAACTTTTGAATATATTATTAAATTATTTGGATATGGTTATTGACTCAGAAAAAAGTTCGGAAAATATTCTTTTTAAATAGCCTAATAAGAAGTAGTGTTTTCTTCCTAAGACTGCTATGAGTACTAATACTCCAGGCAAACTGACTGTTCTCCATTCATCAAGCCCCTCTAGCAGAGCTAGTTCCCTGCTCCCATCAGCAGACCTTACCTTCTACTTTTCTGAGAAAATAAGAACATCTAAGGGAACTCCTCAGTTTCTTTTCTATCTGAAAAGTTATCTTGCTTCATTATATCTTCCTTCCCTTCATTCTAAAACAGAAAAATTTTCATGCTTTCTTCTGACACAGATTCCTTATCTATGCTTTTGAGTTCCTTTTTGGTTCCCAATTTTTTTCATTCATTCTTTAATGAAATGTTTGTTTATTTATTTATTTGTTTATTTATTTATTATTTTACTTTAAATTCTGGGATGCATGTGCAGAATGTTCAGGTTTGTTACATAGGTATACATGTGCCATGGTGGTCTGCTGCACCTATCAACCTGTCATCTAGGTTTTAAACCCCGCATGCATTAGGTATTTGTCCTAATGCTCTCCCTCCCCTTGTCCTCTGCCTACTGACAGGCCGTGGTGTGTGATGTTCCCCTCCCTGTGTCTGTGTGTTCTCATTGTTCAGCTCCCACTTATGAGTGAGAACATGCAGTATTTTTCTGTTCCTGTATTAGTTTGCTGAAAATGATGGCTTCCAGCTTCATCCATGTCCCTGCAAAGGACGTGAACTCATTCTTTTTTATGGCTGCATAGTATCCCATTTTAAAAAGAGTTTATTCCATTATCTTATTACTTGTAACTTTTCCTCCTTTGCTCCAAGTCTCCTTGCCTTAAAACAAACTTCTTCTTAATCTTGATTCTTTTTCGGGCTATACATTTGCAGAGTTTGCCTGAAGGGATGGAAAGAGATGGGATATAATAGCTTTCTAAAGTGTCTCTGTGACTGTGGCAGTTGTCTTCTCAGAACCACTGATGCCTCTCCGTGTCTGCCAACTAAAGTTCTTTGCCTTCTGCCACCACCATCACCTCAGTCTGCCTAATGTTCTAGGCACACAGACTGTTTCTCCAACACCCCTTCTCTTGTCTATGTCACAATAATAACCTCACATTAAATGTATCTCTGCCTGCAAATCTGAGCCTTCTTTCAAAATCTAAGATAGTGTTCCTTAAATGCAGCATTTGTAAGCAATCTCTTGTCTTTGTATACTCACAACACCATTTCATGCCTCTGTTGCTTTCATAGCTTATTGTTCATATGCTTTCCTTACTCGTTAGACAGTAAGCTCTTTGAAAGCAGAGTGTTGTCTTATTTATCTTGATCCTACACATGCACACTATTTTTAATTCTTACTTGGTGTCATTGAAATTGATTTAAATTTATACGTATGTGGGGATTTTTTTGGTAAACGAGACAGTAATATCTGGATTCAAACAAAGAAATATGAAGGTTGCATTTTAGCAATATTTTATTTCATCACATTAGTATATATGAGCTTTGGAAAAAAATGTAATTTGACTGAGTGAATAAGCCTGCAGATGGAATTCTGGAATTGCCTGACAGAATTTGCCCAATAGGATCTTATAAATGCCTGCTTGAAACTTGAATTTTTTTAGCCTTAAACTTTGTAAGCAATGATATATTCCGAGATGAGACAAAAAATATGAATACCATTCACAGTTTATCAAACTGTCAAGGAGGTACCTGAATAACCATGTAGCACACGTAATAATAAAGCTTTATCTAGTTAACTCATTTGTGTAAATCATGGCTTCCACTTGAGCCCCTTCCCTCTGTCTAGTCTTTCCTGGTTGTTCAAGCCATTTTTGATCATATGGTTCCTAAGCTCTGACAACAACTGATGTTCAGGTTATTTGCTGTGTGCTAACCTCATGTCAATTTCTGAAGTCTTGAGAGATAGTATCCACTTACCCTATGTACCTTATAGAACCTGGGACAGTGTGAGTCCAGATTTGTTCTTTGGTTTCCTGAGGTTGTATATCTCTACACAGGCACACAGACCAATTTCCCCACTCTCTAGGAAAATTGTCAAGAGAGGAAATAGAATTGATTCTTTCATCAGCTCAGTTATTAGAAGTAGATAGGGTCTGTCTGATTAGGTTATATGATATGTCATAGGCTTTGCCTTGATTTGTTTTTGAGGGATTTTTATTGTGTGTAGACCTACTATAGGTAGACTGAAGACAATTTTCTTTTTCATCACATCTGAGAATCATTTGTAGCATGAAATGTGGGATGCAATTCAAATTTTCAGCTGTGCTTTCATTGCTTTGGGTATTATTTCCACTGATGCAGGAGGATCTTCCCTCAAAAATGGATTTTCTTCAGGCAAGGTCAACCTGTTATATGAATACTTATGAATATAATGCATATTTTATGATTTGATTTCTCTGTTCTCTTTGTGTACATAATCCAAAGTTACCAGCGGCCTTTCTTTATGCTAGTCTTGGCATACCTAGGAGTAAAAAGAAAATTGGAGAATCATGACCTTATTTTTGTATATCTGCAGCAACCAAATAGTAAACATAAGCATTGTAAACGATAAAACTAGAGAACAATACATTGGAGTTATGACTTTGTTGTGTCATACATACTTCTCACTAGAGTATGGTAGTCAAATAAACCTTATTTGCTTTTATCCCTGTCTCTCCAAATATTTAGTTAAAGAGTAAATGTTTAAGATGGCGTGGCTAGAAGTAGTTATTTACCTACCATCATATTAAGGAATAAGATAGAGGAAATTGAAGGGACGGAAAAAAAAATAAAAGTGAGAAAATGTATCACAAAAGAGAAAACAAAAAAATATTTTTGATTATACAAAACATGTACTTGGCTCTGCCCTTTCGCAAAACCAATGCAGCAGAAGTATTGCCTATGGAGGTGGTGTTACCATGTCTTCACAGGTCTGCTAGGTAAAATTTTGGTATTGTGAACAAGGGGCTTACCTCCATTGACTCTCAATGAAAGAGCTATCTTTGCTTTTAGGAAGATGATCTCATAACTCTCCTTAAAATATTTACTTTAAAATTTTCATTATAAGAACATAAAAATCTTAGAAAATAGCTTATACTGAAAATTGGTTGTAAATTAAGTAATTATTTTTGCTTTCGATACTAAATAATGCACTGCTTGTAGAAATTGATTATCTTTACTTCTAATTTTTCTATCATTTACTCATTTTGGAAAAATTAAAATTTTTGTTGAATTGATTTTTATTTACTATAAAAATTGATAAACAGTTCAGTGGAGCATTGGTCCTTAACTACTCTTATTTTCTGTTTCTTTGATTGTGGATTATACATATCTTTGCTCATTTGAATTTCAAAATTATTAATTCTTCATTTTTTACTTCTTTACTCATTCAATCGATTTCTGCAATAGGGTTAGATAAATAAACTTTGAATAAGAGGACCCAGTGTGGATAATGGAAAATAATTGACTTGACAGTTTAAAGATCTAAGCTGCAGACCAGAACTATCATAATGAGCTGTGGGTCCCTAAGCAAGTCTTTTGACTTCTCTGGTTCATTTGTTAGTTGCCTGATAGGTTAAATTCAATGGTTTCTAAATTATTCCACAGCCCTAAACACTGCCTATATTATTTAGAATAAGCTAAACATTTAAATAGTAATAGAAGTTTGTAGTTATATATTTGCTCCTAAAATCAAGTTAGTCAGGTATATGACTTACGTGGTGTCAAATTGGGTCAAGAAAACAACCTAGGTTATAGCTCTTATCTTAGAAAACATGATATGTGTTTTAAGGACACATGTTGGGAGAAGTTTGCATGGTCAATACCAGATAAGCACAGCCAAGATGCAGAATGACTAGAGAACGCTATATGATCCCGAATCATCAAAGGAAGATTCAACTATGGTTAGTAGACTGTAATTAACTCAAGGCAAAAGCTAGCTTACTTTTGAAAATAAATTACTATCAGATGTTTAACAAAAAATGATTTATCTGTGGTCTTTACCTAGCCATAAGGTTGTATTAGCTAGAACACCTTATTCCCCAAGCATCCTCATGAACCAACATTCCACCACACTAAAATAAAGTATATACACCCATAGATAAACCAGAATGGTAGAGTCTTATATTTTTATTTCATCTGACAAATGTATTTGTTTCTAAATCTAACATTGATAACTGTGCATTTCTATATATTAACATATATAGTTTTCTTTAAATATGAAGTTCAGTGTCGTTACATCTAGAAAACCTTTTCTGACTTTCCAGAAAGGAGTGACCATTCCCTCTTGCAATCTCCCTTGTAATCTGTTTATATTTATGTCATTTGTTGAACGAATTCACAAATAACACTACCTCCTGAAGCTCTAAGCTCTTTTCTGTTTGTTTGTTTTGTTTCTGTTTTTGTTTTTGAGATGGAGTCTTGCTCTGTTGCCCAGGCTGGAGTGCAGTGGTGTGATCTCGGCCCACTGCAACCTCTGCCTCCTGGAGTTCAAGTGATTTTCCTGCCTCAGCCACCCGAGTAGTTGGGATTGCAGGTTCCAGCCACGAAACCCAGCTAATTTTTGTATTTTTTTTTTTTTTTTTTTTTTTTTTTTGAGACGGAGTCTTGCTCTGTCGCCCACGCTGGAGTGCAGTGGCGCGATCTCGGCTCACTGCAACTTCCGCGGCCTCCCAGATTCATGCCATTCTCCTGCCTCAGCCTCCCGAGAAGCTGGGACTACAGGTGCCCGCCACCACGCCCGTCTAACTTTTTTGTATTTTTAGTAGAGATGGGGTTTCACCGTGTTCGCCAGGATGGTCTCAATCTCCTGACCTCGTGATTCGCCCGCCTCGGCCTCCCAAAGTGCTGGGATTACAGGCGTGAGCCACCGCGCCCGGCATAATTTTTGTATTTTTAGTAGAAACGGGGTTTCACCATGTTGGCCAGGCTGGTCTTGAAGTCCTGACCTCCCAAAGTGCTGGGATTACAGGTGTGAGCCACCACACCCAGCCAGCTCTGAGCTCTTAAATGCAGTGCTTGTCTTGTCTTTTTCTGTATTGTGTAAATGTAGCCCATTTCTGGCACATCGTAGGCATTCAGTAAATGTCTTAAAGTATCATAGAATAATCAGAAATCCTATTTAAAGAGGCTTAAGTTACAATCTCTAATGCACATTACCTGTTTTTGTTTGTTTTCACTAGTTTTAATTTATGCAATGCTTTGTTTCCTATCTTTTCTGTGCTCCTGCACTACCTGCTGAGAATCAGCAATAGACCATATGTAGCTTTGGTATCATTTTTATGGGCAGTTTCTGGATAATTTGGACTCAATTTGCCCCAGCCTCCTACTATGAAAACTCTGTGGGAATCCTTCTTTCCATGCACCTTCTTGACTTTTCAAAACCTTCTACAGAGTTGTTCCAGTAATGAATTGCCCCATGTTCCAAAACTACCATGTTTCTCTTTCCCTAGTCATGTCCCTTTAATATGTTTTCTTTTTTACATTTCATCACCAACCTCATTCATTACCTTTATATCAAAAATATTTCTAAAGATCTAGCTTATAGTTATCCTGTCAATGTGTGTGTGTATGTGTGTGCGTGTGTGTGTATGCATATTGTCTATCCTGTACCTGCCTTCTGTAGTCCTTCCCAACCTCTTCTTTCTTTGCCACTCTAGGCACTCCAAAGTGGAACAATGGGCCCATTTAGAGTCTTTTTTTTTTTTGTAGAGAGGAAAAGATGCCTCTATAAAAACCGTGTGAAATTGATGGAGTATATCTTGAACATTGATATCTCTTTCAGTGCTTTTCTCCCATCTTTAGTCACTACTTTTGAATTTTTTCTATTCCCTACTATAAGAGTAAAGTGTCTCTTCTCTAGTGAACAGTAGTGTTCATTCTTTTAAACATGTAATACTTAAACACTCCTTTTTACTGAGAAATAAAGCTATCATATCTTGTTTCCAGTTCCTATTTGCCATTTTTCCATTGAGTTTATAAGAATTGTTTTCATTGTTGTGGTTTTGATTTTTTTGGGGGGGGGGGGGGACAGGGTCTCACTCTATCCCCCAGGCTGGTGCAGTTATAGCTCACTGCAGCTCCAAACCTCTGGGTTCAAATGATCTTCTCACCTCAGCCTCCCAAGTAACAGGGACTACAGATGTGCACCACCACACCTGCCTAAATTTTTTTTGTAGAGATAGGGTCTTGCTATGTTGCCCAGACTGGTCTCAACCTCCTGGTCTTAAGCAATCCTCCCCAAGTGCTGAGATTACAGGTGTGAGCCACTACACCCAGCTAATAATGACTGTTTTTATTATAATAATGCTCATCTAAAGTGTAACTGGTTTACCTTATCAGCTCTTCTCCTAAAATTGTGATATAGTGTGTATTTATTTAACCTCAGAAAAAAGAAGGGTGATGGGAGGTACTTGCAAGTTCTGCCAATGAAACCTTCACCTCTTGCTAGATTCATGTAAGAGTCTTATTAAAGCATTAACTATAACTTGTTTTGAAACAATTTGGAAAAGTAGAGAATGGAAAAAGACAATCCCACTAACAATGGATAATTTTTAAATGTCTATCTATCATCTATCAATCAGTAGCTTGACTCTTGCTTAGCTTAATAGTAATAACCCACAAGCATCCAAGAACAAGTAACTAATGCCAAGGATTTTTTCTCTTCTAAGAATGGGAAGGCTGAGAAACCACTGGGATAGAAACAGTAATACTCAAATCTTCCAAGTGTTTATTACAAATAGGAGATGGAGGATTGGAAAATATTTTCAAGGGTCTCTTTCAACCTGCAGGTTGACAGAAAAACCATCGTGTATGTGGTAAAGTGAAATATAATTTTTACCTCATATTTAGGAAGGAATTTTAAGTGACCTTGGGATATTTATCAAGATTCATTAGCACTATTTCTGAAAACTTGTTTGTTTTATTAAATATTAAGATTTCATTACCTGGTAAGTTCTTACGAATCTAACAATCTAAAAGCAAAGTTAAAGAAATAATCATCTTTCCTCCTTTAGTCCATTTCTTTAATAACATACTATGTAAACTGTTGATTTCTTAAGAATAGGAGCATGAATTGTCATAATACATTCTCAAGAGCTGTTTGATAAAAGGTTTTTCTTTTATTTTGATGGAGAAATAAAGACACAAAAACTCACTTAAAATTAATGCAAAAAATAAATTTCTGAGATAGCATCTCCATATCTCCATTTCAATAATAACAATAACCAAGTCCCATGTAAAGGCCATTACTGATTTCAATTTATAACAAAATGATTTGTGCAGATATTCCGAAATTGATATCATTTCATGTTAATATCATTTGCATCTTTGCTTTAAAATCACACTAATTATCTGGAACTTTCTGTAAGGTAAAGATAAGTATAACATGATTACCATTCTCTTCTTCAAGAGAAACCCAAACATTTAAAAGGTCATGAGTGATGCAACAGAACCAATTTTCGAATCCTCTTACCAGGTAAAAAGGGGGATCATCTGTGATCTATAATTTCAAATACATGTACATATCATGAAAGGAATGTTTAGCTTTTCCAGTAGCCACCATCTTAGAAAGTAAGACTGGAAAAGCGAATCAGAACTGGGAATGCTGTCCCATCACAGCTTGTTGGGGCGCACTCACGTGCTCTGTTTTGCCTGTGGATGCTGCTGGTAGGAGTGATGATTTCTGTAGGGGAAGGGAGATTGGCTGGCCTACTGAAAATTAAGCTCTCTTTTACCTTCTTGCCTCTTAATTTGGTGACTGTGAGATTACCAGTCACAGGTAGTCATTGACTACTGCAAGTTAAGGCTTCCTATAAATATCTGTCTCTTTAGAACCTTGGCCCATTTATGTCTTGGGTGTATTCTGTTTGGAGTACAAAATAACTCAGTGATTTCTTTTTTCTTTTTTCTTTTTTTTTTTTTTTTTGAGGAATGCCATGCTTTACTTTAGACTAGATTATAGTTTTTGTGGTGTTTTTTGAAGTGCTTTTATTTGATTTTTTTAAAAAGATGTGATATTTAGTGTGTTAAACCTATAGTTAATTATCTTATAGAAAATGTGTATTGTTTTAGGATATCACCTCTATTCCTTCTATGTTAATGAATCATGCTCTTTAGCATTGATGAAAGTTTCAATTTTGAGAACAGTAGAGCTTGTCAGGTGTCACTTTGGGTACCAGCAAACCGTTGATTTCAGGCAAGAAGAATAAAGTTTAAAAAAGAAAATAAATCTAGCATTTGCTTAATAATTTGCCCTTTGCAGCACCAGAATCTTATGTGACCACCCACATTCATCTGGTTACTGACGTGGTTCTTCCTTCAATTGCAGAAGCTATTTTTGCACCTTTTGAATCTTTTGAGGAACCGAGTGGGCCTACTTGCTTATAATGATTCATGTCTCAAGTGCACAGGGTGTCCTGAAGTGCTACCACAGTGATGTGCAGAAATGAGGGGGAAACTAAAGCAAACTACTTCCTTTAAGCACTTTGAATGTTCACATGAAGTGGTACTGCAGGAAAGCACATTTTAACTGTTGTTTAATGCTTTAGTTATTCTTACCAGAGTTTTGTATTAACTTGTCAGGAAGAAAGAGCAATTTTTAAAAAAAATAACAAATATACAATTATGAGTATCATTATAATATTTTTAAGTAGGTCTTTTATACTGAGAGATAAACTCTGTTAAGATCATTGATTAATCTATTTGGATTAGGTAGTTTGACCTTCCATGCATTTCTTTGGATCATACTTGAATAAATATTAATTCTATATATGAAAAGTTCCTTTCTTCATTACTTACTAGACTTTGGAAAGTCTGAATTTTGCTTTGGTTGGGTTTAGATTCCTATTTCAGAATTTAATTTTAGCACAAACTATAACACTGCTGAAATAAACTATAGAAACAAATTTACAACGAGGTTATCTAAGACTTCACCTGCAAAGTTTAGTTGCTGATACACCTAAAGATGTTCTTTGGAAATCGCAGCTTTATGGCAGAACCGTATCATGGACTACAATGACACAATTTCTAGTTCTGATACTTGAAGTTTTAACTCTAGCATTTCACTGTTACAGGGAATTCCTTTTAAATACAAGTATTTATTCAAAAGATTTAAACTATGTTAAAAGAAAGGAAATTCTTTCTTGGTGGGGGGGGACATAGCTTCTTGAGAGATCCAGTTCCAAATTTTCTTTCCTAAAGGAAGGTAGGTTCTGTGAGTGAAGAAGAGTGAGCATGCTTATTAAATTCATTACAGGTGTCATCATCTTTTAAATCTTCTTATTCATCTTTTAGATTCCCAGAAGTTGTGCATGAATTCCTGTGAGGAGAATTGGCATCTTGGAAATCAAAGACGGTTGTGATGCAGTTTTTTGATATGTGGATAACAGGTTAATAACTAAAATTTGTTTATTCTTATTCTCTTGTTACATTAAACTTGAAAAGCTGTTTTGGCCTACCATGGGCTCATATATAAACTGAGTTTGTCATCAAATCAGGGAGGAAACAATATATTTTCCATCTAGAGAGAAAAGTGTTGTTTTGTTGTATTTTGTTTTTCATAGTAGACTAGTTTTTTTTTTTTTTTTTTTTGGGACGGAGTCTTGCTCTGTCACTAGCTAGGCTGGAGTGCAGAGGCACAATCTCGGCTCACTGCAACCTCTGCCTCCTGGGTTCAAGTGATTCTCCTGCCTCAGCCTCCCAAGTATCTGGGACTACAGGCACCTGATACCATGCCCGGCTCATTTTTGTATTTTTAGTAGAGACAGGGTTTCACCATGTTGGCCAGGATGGTCTCGATCTCTTGACCTCGGCCTTCCCAAGTGCTGGGATTACAGGCGTGAGCCACCGCGCCTGGCTCACCAGTCTTAATTATAATTAATTATCATTGTTGTAATTAAAATAGCTTTATTTCACAGAATTTATTTCTGACAAAGTTTATTTTCATGTGAGACTCTACTTAGTAAATCCTAATAACTTTTGCTATATAATGAGAAAACATCTCAGTAGAAAGGTGAAACCACAATATAAAAAATTATTTTAAAAGGTATGACAAAATATTAAAAGCAGCATGCTGTAGTCAAAATAAATCATAAATATCTTGACTAAATAGGCAAACTCTACAAATATATGCAATGATGCCTGCATTGCAGCCCACATTGAAAAATATGACCGTTTCTCATTAGGTTTTAAATATCAAACTAGATTTTAATTACATCAAATTAGAGGATGATCATCACAATATTTTTACTTTTCTCCAAAAATTTTCTGTATTGCTTGGCAGGATTGTATATAATATAGTTTTCTCCATATAGTGGCAACTTGCTCATTTTGGAGGGAACTGAGGTTGTTATGGGAATTTTTACTAAAAGAAGCCTTTATAATGAATTTGGCTCTCAGGAAGGCACCTTTTAAAAAATCCTCCTGTGGAAATAAGTCTTTATTCAGCTGGACTCTGGCACTCATCATGCCTTCTTTCTTGGTAGTTCCTTTTTCCCCTTATCCCATACTCTCTGAGCATGTATGCTCTGAGCGGTGGTTGGGCAATGAGTGTCTAAGTGACTCGTGGGATCAGTGTTACAACTACCATGCCCTGAGGTGTTCATGCATTTTTTAAAGATTTTACAATTGATCTATGGCATTTTAATAACAAACACAATGATGTCCCTTCTAAAATGTCATTCACTAATTATTACCATAAGACACATATTTTGTTTACAAGTGTCATACTACCAAATCCTCAAGAAAAGACCAAATGTTTATAAGTGTCATACCACCAAATCCTCAAGAAAAGAGCAAGTGACCATTTGCATTTTAAAAAATATTTTATTTTTTAATGTTGGAAGTGGAGAAGCTGTGTTTGCTGCCAGTCATTTTATACTGTCATTATTTAGGATGTCATTATTTAATGCTCACTTGACTTTTGCCACCACTCAAGTAATGACTAATTTCCTGAGGTAAAATTTTTTCTGAGATAATGTTTTTCTAAGCAAAAGATCCTAGATTGACAACCTTGGGTACTGTAGGTCTTTATTCTTCTGCAGAGCAAGCCTGTCTTCCTGCCAATCCCACCCAGTCGTTATCCTGAAGAGACCTCTGAGGAGGTCCATCCAGGAGGCTATTTCTGTGTCTTTCCTTTGGGAGCTTGTCTGAGGACATTATTTAACTGGGTACCAAACTTATTTGAGTGGGACTCTGAAGAGTGGCCAAAGGAGAGGGCACACTTCTAGAAGAATGCCAGCTCTTCCCTGTGATATTTTCTTTCACTTCAGTTCCTTTAGTTCCTTTAGTTCCATTACCACCGAAATAGCCATGCAGAGGTAATCTCTTTTTTTACATGATCCCCCTCTGAAAAGTATGATAAGCCTGCCAGACAATGTCTGTCTTTATTGACTGGAGGACTCCCGTGGGCTGTAGCAGTATCCACAGGAAACCCAGAGTCATATCCCCTGAGTTTTATTCTCCAGTCAATTATCTTACTCCTTTCATAACACTCAAAACCCACTAGAGAAAATTTTAACTGTGAATGCAAAACTGTATTTGGAATTCCGCTCCTTTGTTGGCAGTGGGTGCCAAAAATGACTTTGTGTGGGTTTGGTTACCATAAAAGGAAATATCAGTGAATAAAGTGATAACTCACTGTTTGCATATGAGAATTACTCTCCAACTGCATTTTTTGATGTATCAATTGATTAGGAAACCTGGTATATATTTTTAATGGACTATTAGAGAATCTGAAAAATGAATTGACTCTACACAGTCATAGAGAAATGCTGTAGCTATAATTAACCATATTACTATAGATCTTTATAGTTCTAAGTAGATCTCTGTTGAAGAAATTAAACTAAAATTGCAGGTAGATACAATGGTACATTTAATGATTTATAATAATATTATGAAGTCCAAAGAAAGTATTTTCCTAGACTTAATGATTCATTTAATATAGATTTCCTTCTCTAACATACTTATTAAAATGTTTTCTTATCTATAAGCATTTTTATACATTTTAGTAATAAAATGCAAGCTCACGAATTTATGTCATTTGGAAGAGTTAGGTTGCTTAGTAAAAGTGTCACCTAACAAAACAAGACAAATGCCATTATCTAACCTTGAATTAAACTTGGAAAATCCAATTGTTTTTAAAGTGAATTTCTTTTCCTCAGTATAATTTCAGTGGAGTAGCAGAGAAACTTTCAAACCCTCCCAAATCCTGCTCGTTTTTAAAGAGAAAGTCATGCTATGTTCATTAATAGATTATGATGCATGCAATTTCCGTTGCAGAATCTTTTCAGTTTCCAGGATAAAGCAGCTGTAGAAAAATGACTAATACGAATAGTCCATATTTTTAATGGTTCATAAATATGATCAATAAATTCCAAAAAGAGGCCATCACTCACTTTCTCTCCCACCTACCTTTCTCTGTATGTCTCAGAAACTCCAAGAAGAGACGTGATTTTATGGACAGTAGTCAAAGGCTCCCCAAGGATAGTGTTGGAGAGAAAAAGACATCCTCAAACATGTTTCAAATCAAATGTGAAAGGTTCATGTGAAATAAGCATGATTTCTAGTTCCCTAGTAAGTCTTCCACTGAAGTGAAAAACTAGACATTGTGAATCAGAGGAGGGATCCCTGTAGGGCTTGGACCTCCAGCTTAGGCACAAAGATGGACGCTCTTCCGGTACAACCCAGGAGAGAAAGCATGGCATGGGATATCATCTAGCTTCCTGGTAAAATGGTGGGGCATCTTGGGTAGGCTTGTCTTAGAAATTTAGAAGGAAGAGATTTTCTTGACAGAAGCTATTTGCATAATTGAGTTAATGCTTTGAATCTTAAAAACTTTCTGGATAATGAGTGCTGTTGGAATATAGAAAGATCCTATGTTAAACTTAGCAAAATTGATTTTTTAAAATAAAATGATAGATAAGACCTTTTTTCTGATTATCCTCCTTCTCCTAAAAATTAAACAGTTAACTTAATGGTCTAGGCATGTTTTGTTCTGACCATGGGATATCTGATTTTGAATTTTATGTAAGTCACTTTTTTTCACCTTCTGGTGTATTCTCTGGTAGCAGAATATTATTTCTGAATTTTATTTTATGCATCTACTAGATGATATGCCTTTAGTGTATAAGAATGGTTTTATTATTTTAAACCATAAAAATTAAATGTCTGATTTATAAAGGTATTACCTCATTGCTAAGTGAAAACATTATATTTTATGGAATAACTTATGAAATAAATTATTCCAGCCCTGTTTTTTATAAAATTGTATGTACTTATTACTTGAAGTTTATGCTGTTTTTGTTTTGGTTTTTGGTTGTTTTGAGATAGAGTCTCACTCTGTTCCCCAGGCTGGAGTGCAGTGCTGCAATCATAGCTCACTGCAGCCTCGACCTGCTGGGCTCAAGTGATTCTCCCACCTCAGCCTCCTCAGTAGTTGGGACTACAGGTACATGCCACCACACCCAGCTAATTTTTGTATTTTTTTGTAGAGATGAAGTTTTGCCCGGGCTGGTCTTGAACTTCTAAGCTCAAGCGATCCACCTGCCTCCACCTCCCAAAGTGCTAGGATTGTAGGCATGAGCCACCATGCCCAGCCCCTGAAGTTTATGTTTTGAGCAAAATTATATATTCTGTGTCAACCAAAAGATATAAAATGATACATACCTGATTTTCACTTGTAAGGTTTTATTTTCTTTAATGATTTCCAAGCTGGACACAGTGGCTTGGGAGCTACTAGGGAAGCAGGGGCCAGAGGAT